>NC_134399.1:59876003-60180927 GCF_050003625.1 Haematobia irritans | reverse complement strand
TAAAATCACTTCAAATATAGGCTAAGACTTATTTTGAGGATTTAGAATTTTTGATTTAAAGTTTTCTTGGAAGTAAGAAAATATTTTGTACGTTGATGTATACGTTATAATTTGGATTTTTAAAGTGTAATTTGTTAGTACGGGAATAGCTTTATTAATATACCCCGAAAAGAGAGTGAAAATTCGATAAATGGAATCACTATATTAAATTTAATTTATTGATCCAAGATTTAAAGCTACATAGCACAGTGGGCGATTGGGCCTCGCTAGCGGCATTTAATTCAAATTGTCAAATTTGAAAAAGCGTTAATTTTTTTCACAAATCGATAACAGATGCCTTGATTAGATTTTTGGCGTTTTTCTATAAGCTCTACGATCAGCTGATCATCAGCTGTGAGCTGTCAAACACAAAATATGTTTTAGCAAGTGCTTTACAATATTTTTTCTTTGTTATGCGCATTGATTTAGAGCTCCTTGGAAATTTACAATTTTAACTTGTTTTATTAAAAGTGTGGCTTTTTATTAACTTCTAGGTATGTATTACATAAAAAATCAGTGTTTGTGACCGGTCTTTAAATGTGTTGTTCATAAAATGTAGTGGTAATTAAGTGTATTAACAACTAGCCCGCACTAGCGTGCACCTGTCGTTCGTGGAGTAGAACTTTCAAGATTCGCACGGATTCGGTCTAACTCTTTTTTTAGCTGGAAGTATGAGTCATTGTGCGTCCAAAATGTGTAATATGAACTGCTATTACGTGCAAACCTTTAAATCATGGTAGTTTTTAGGAACAATGTCGGTATCAAAACGGGTACTTTTTTTAGTATGGCATGAAGAAGCGATCCCAACCAAGAAGTTTCTCACCATGGAAAACTTTGTTTTTGGTACTGTTCTCAAAAACCTTAAATATACTCAGGAGGAGCAGTACGAGATTGGCAAAAAGCTTCGAAATTTTACTAGTAAGCTTGTAGAAAAGTGGAAAAACTGTAGAAGAAATAAGGTTTTTTTTGAAAACAAAAACCACGAATGGCTAGATACGCCGTTAGTATTAATTGAAAGATCATCTTCCGAAATTATTGGACGTCCACAAAAAGATATTTCGCAAGTTAAGAAATTGTCAGGCCTTACTGAAGATGTGCCAACAGAAGCATTGTTGGTAGCTGCAAGCTGCAGCTTGTATAAAGGTGGAAAACGTAGTGCTTCACAGCTGGTGTCAATGCTAAACTCCGACGATGAGTTTAGCGGTAAGATTTTGAAAACTATGAGTACCCCTCAGCGTCTACCAACAAAATTTTCTGATGGCGCTATTTGTAGATGTTGGACATACCAAGTACACATGGAATTTGTCAAAGAGAGCCGCTACAGGGCAAAACGCCGATATATATCCATGCTACGACAAACTGCGTTGTGCAAAAAAAAAATGCTATCCTAGTGTCATCACGGTCACTGATCATTTCGCTGAGGTACCATTACAAAGCTTAGTAGACCATACGATTGCTAGGATTATTGAAGCACACCCAGAAAGTTTTCAAAACCATATTGAAAATAATAATAACACACAATTAACTGATACCTACAAATGGGGTTGTGATGGCAGCAGCGGCCATTCTACTTACAGGCAAAAATTTAATGACTTCGATGGAGACATGATAGATCAATATTTATTTTCAATTTGTATGGTACCATTGATAGTGCAGAAAGGACCGACAGTTTTATGGAAAAACAATCGGCCTTCTTCTACCCGATATTGTCGACCCATTAAATTACTTTGCGAGAAAGAATCGGCAGACTTGTCTCGCTGAGAAATTCAAAACATTAACAGCCAAATATTAAATATTTCTCCAACATTTGTGAGTACCTTAAGAATTGATCACCAATTTCATATGACCATGCTTGATGGCAAAACGTTCAGTGTCATATCGGAATCAGCTTCGCAAACATGCGGAATCTATAGCGCGACTCCCAAAAATATGAACGATCTAAATTTGGTGAAAAGCTTTCCTATAAAGGGAAACCTATTTGAATATGGCTTATCAAGTCTCCACGCATGGATTAGGTTTTTCGAGTGTGTTTTGCACATTGCATATAGAATACCAATACAAAAGTGGCAAGTTCGTGATGCTGACAAGGATGTCGTTGACCAAAATAAAGGAAGTATTCAGCAGAAGCTAAGGGAAGAAATGCATTTGTTGGTAGATATACCAATGGCTGGTACTGGCAGCACGAACAACGGAAACACTGCAAGGAGGTTTTTCCAACAACCAAATTTAGCTGCTCGTATAACAGGAGTAAGCTATGATTTAATATATCGATTTAGCGTAGTCTTACGAGCATTGGCTTGTGGATACGACATAAATTCAGACACATTCAGATCTTACGCATTGGAAACTGCCGAAATTTTTGTTAAAGCATACTCCTGGTTTTACATGCCATCGTCGGTTCACAGAATTTTAATTCATGGAGCAGATATAATAAACCATTTTTCCCTTCCGATTGGTATGATGTCCGAAGAAGCTCTTGAAGCCAGGAACAAGGACTATCGAAACATACGCGAGAGCAATACAAGAAAAAATTCCAGGAAAAATACAATGGAAGATATCATACAGGCTTTGTTAGTTTCGTCTGACCCTTTGATATCTTCATTGTCCAATGGGTCTTCAATTTCGTCTGCAAAAAATATTATTATGGACGATGATGTTAAGAGCTTGCTTTTAATGAAGCATCTAGATATGCCTGATTCTGGTTCCGAAGATTCCGAAGATAATTTTGATTTATAAAATTGGTTTATTGAAGTTAAAAAAAATTTTGAAATTAAAAAAAATTTAAAAAAATTTTAAAAATTAAAAAAATAAATTTAAACAAATTTTTTTTCTTAAAAAATTCTATGACTTTTTTCTGAGCTGTAAAAAAAAACCGTCTGAAGATATCTTTGTTTGTTTAGAAGTTATTAATTAAATGCCGCTAACGAGGCCCAATCGCCCACTGTGCATAGGTCGCTTAAAAATGTCTTCATTTTAAAGAAGCCGCATCTTTGGCTCGGAATCAATACCAAAATCTTTAAGGGAAGGTCAAAATCTTTGGATCCAAGTAAACATTTTTGTTTGAGTGTAGGGAGAAAGACAACCATCGACTTTTATAGTAATCGACTAGAGTCAAATCGGCCAATAGGCTTGATGTTGACCAAAATCGACTAATAGAACTTTAAACAAGTACACTGAAAAAATATTGTCATGACGCCAAAAATTTCAAGTCCTTAAAATACGAATGCGAATTTTGCTTAGCATAGAAGACGTATTTCTCTGATATAAGTTTTTTCCTTGTCCAAAAGCCGATAGACTTTTCAAAAGAAGACGTTTTGTCTCTATAGTTAAGTGATTCGATTTAAACTTGGGTATCCTAACATCAAATAAAATTTCGTTTCATAAAAGACAAGTTGGCTTTATTATTTCTGAAATTTTTTTCAAAGAAATATCGTTGACTTTTTGCATCTTGACTTTGAAGCTAAAACGCGTTTAAAATAGGATATATTTTTAATACTTTTTTAAAGTCGTGTTTTACTTGAAACATGGCATAACTTATACTTGAAGTCGAGTCTGAATTTTGAAATTAATTTTGTAGTTATCACGTTTTTAATGGACTTTGTTAGCATATGAAGAAAAAAATCTAAAAAAAAATTAATTAACTAAAATTTGTTTCCTAAATTCAAGTACGAAAAACTCAAATTATATCTTAAAAGTGTCCTTACTCCAATGCTCCTCTTCTTTGGCTCGAAATCAATACCAAAATCATTAGTATAAAGACAAAATCTTTGGAACCGGGCAGAGATTCAGGTCGAACCGGAATCTTAAATCCCCACCGCGCATACAATAATTTTCTTTGAAAACACCTCCTCGTAATGAATTGTCATATATATCACATAAATTTTAATACCAGGTCTGTAGCAAATTAAGGACTTTGTCCATAAATTTAACATATAAGAATTTCTACGCGCAAAGAAAAAAAAAACGTTTGGAAAACGTGTACCGAAAACGTATTTCTTTTGTTAGAGTTTTTTTAATTGCTTCGAAAATTGTACACTTTTATCGCCCAAAAATTCGTTTGTTACAAAATTTTTATTTTTTCAATAAAAAAAGTTATTTTTTAACCAACAACACAGTCCATTACGTTTATATCAAACACTGTTCTTTTCTGACTTTAGGTCTTTAATAAGACACAATTTACAGTTCATAGTACAAATTTAATATAGTGGAATGTAATGTTGAACATTTTTTCGGAATCTTCCGACCATATCTGGAATATATGTAAAAAAAAAACTTTGGTCGAAGCAGGGATCGAACCCACGACCCTTGGCATGCAAGTCGGACGTAGCAACCACTGCTCCACGGTGCCCAACTATATGTATTTTTCTGTTAAATAAAGTTTGTTTAATCGGCTTGTGGGCGCCGTAAGCTATGCTATATAAATATAACTTATATGGACAATTTTCTATTGATGACAATAACAGCTATACGGCTCAGTGGATAGTGTGTTGGCTTAAAGTTGCATGGTCCGCGGTTCGATACAAAAAAAAATTAAATTTATAAAATCGTACAATTTCTTCTACATTGTTTGTATTACAGAAAAAGGTGCTAGGAACTGAAAAACCTCGTAGATGTGAGAAAGATGAGAGGGAAAATGCAATTAAATAGCCAGAAAATTTTTTTTTGTTGAGTTAGTCTTTATGAAATTGTTTTTACATCCTGGAAAAGAATAAACGTTTATCACAAAAAGTATATACTTTTCTTCCAAATACACTTCCTTTCAGCGAAAAACAAATGAGAAATTAACTTTGTTTGTCTAAAATTTCGTTTGGGAGGAAAGAATTATTTTTTGCGTGTAGTGAATTTGATGGAACATACACCTCTCTAAAGACAATCGGTTCAAATGGTGCCGTTTGCGAAGTTAAATTTGGAATTTGTAACTTAAGAGTTTAGTTTGCAAGAAAATTGTTTGTTTAATTTTTAGACGGAGACTTAAATTCCCATGCGTTCAAGAAAATTCAATGAAAATATTACCTCTCATGACATCAGATATAAATTCTGCAGTGGATGGATATTAATCGAAATGGAAAATTTGAATCAGTCGATACGTGGGCTACATAAAAATGAAAATCAACATATTGACAATATTTAGTGTCCTTTATGTAGGCAAAATAAATATATATATATATATATATATATATATATATATATATATATATATATATATATATATATATATATATATATATATATATATATATATATATATATATATATATATATATATATATATATATATATATATAATATATATATATATATATATATATACCTTCACTAATGAAGCTATGGTGCTGACATTTTGCACAAACCGATATTTTATATAAAAAAAGTACATATATATTGGTTCGTGTTTTAAAAATCTGGAGGTATTTTAGATCTAAAAGGAGCTATGTCAAACATAGTTTATAACGACTAATTTCCTGATTCGACTGTTTGCACCAATAGACATTTGTACCTGACATGAAATCAATTTATTTTGCCTACATAAAGGACACTAAATATTGTCAATATGTTGATTTTCATTTTTATGTAGCCCACGTATCGACTGATTCAAATTTTCCATTTCGATTAATATCCATCCACTGCAGAATTTATATCTGATGTCATGAGAGGTAATATTTTCATTGAATTTTCTTGAACGCATGGGAATTTAAGTCTCCGTCTAAAAATTAAACAAACAATTTTCTTGCAAACTAAACTCTTAAGTTACAAATTCCAAATTTAACTTCGCATATATATATATATATATATATATATATATATATATATATATATATATATATATATATATATATATATATATATATATATATATATATATATTATATATATATATATATATATATATATATATATATATATATATATATATATATATATATATATATATATATATATATATATATATATATATATATATATATATATATATATATATTATATATATATATATATATATATATATATATATATATATATATATATATATATATATATATATATATATATATATATATATATATATATATATATATATATATACACCTCATATCTATAACTCTATATTTCGACGTGTTACAAATGGTATAACAAACTTATTGTACCCTCATCACCATCCTATGTTATGGTGGTGGGTATAAAAAAGCCAGAGCAACCAGCAACCCCTATTTTTTTTTACAAGAAATTGCACTAAATACAATATTTCCCAGCAGTTTTTAAGAACTTTTTGTCATGTTTTGGTACCGCTTAATTAATTTTATTTATTAGTATAAATATTTTTATACCCTCCATCATAGGATGGGGGGTATATTAACTTTGTCATTCCGTTTGTAACACATCGAAATATTGCTCTAAGACCCCACAAAGTATATATATTCTGGGTCGTGGTGACATTCTGAGTCGATCTGAGCATGTCCGTCCGTCCGTCCGTCCGTCTGTTGAAATCACGCTAACTTCCGAACGAAACAAGCTATCGACTTGAAACTTGGCACAAGTAGTTGTTATTGATGTACGTCGGATGGTATTGCAAATGGGCCATATCGGTCCACTTTTACGTATAGCCCCCATATAAACGGACCCCCAAATTTGGCTTGCGAGGCCTCTAAGAGAAGCAAATTTCATCCGATCCGGCTAAAATTTGGTACAGGGTGTTAGTATATGGTCTCTAACAACCATGCAAAAATTGGTCCATATCGGCCCACAATTATTATAGCCCCCATATAAACCGATCCCCCGATTTGGCTTGCGAGGCCTCTAAGAGAAGAAAATTTCATCCGATCCGGCTAAAATTTGGTACATGGTGTTAGTATATGGTCTCAAACAACCAAGCAAAAATTGGTCCATATCGGTCCATAATTATATATAGCCCCCATATAAACCGATCCCCCGATTTGGCTTGCGAGGCCTCTAAGAGAAGCAAATTTCATCCGATCCGGCTGAAATTTGGTACATGGTGTTAGTATATGGTCTCAAACCACTATGCAAAAATTGGTCGAAATCGGTCCATAATTATATATAGCCCCCATATAAAATGATCCTCAGATTTGACCTCCGGAGCCCCTTGGAAGAGCAAAATTCATCGGATTCGGTTGAAATTTGGTACGTGATGTTAGTATATGGTATCCACCAACCATGCATGAATTGGTTCATATCAGTCCATAATTATATATAGCCCCCATATAAACCGATCCCCAGATTTGACCTCCGGAGCCCCTTGGAAGAGCAAAATTCACCCAATCCGGTTGAAATTTGGTACGTGGTGTTAGTATATGGTTTCTAACAACCATGCAAAAATTGGTCCATGCCGGTCTTAATTATATAACCCCCATTTAAACCAATCCCCAGATTTGACCTCCGGAGCTCTTAGAGGGCCAAAATTCATAAGATCCGGTTAAGATTTGGTACGTGGTGAAATTTTGTACATTGTGCAGTATATGGCCGCTAACAACCATGCCAAAATTGGTCCATAGCCGTCTATAGTTATATATAGCCGATCCCCAAAAGTAATCTAGCAAAATTTTATTTCTATAGAAAATTTTGTCAAAATTTTATTACTATAGAAGATTTTGTCAACATTTTATTTCGATAGAAAATTTTGTTAAAATTTTATTTCTATAGAAAATGTTATTACTATAGAAATTTTGTCAAAATTTTATTTCTATAGAAAATTATGTAAAAATTTTATTTCTATAGAAAATTTTGTCAAAATTTTCATTTCTATAGAAAATTTTGTCAACATTTTATTTCTATAGAAAATTTTGTCAAACTGAATTATATAGTATTCAATCGACCTTTCTTTGTTTAATATATTCTCCGTATGGACTAACTTACAATTGAGTAGACGGTGTTAAGAAGTTTTAAGAAACCTTGCCATCGGCAAGTGTTACCGCAACCCAAGTAATTCGATTGTGGATGGCAGTCTTTAGTACAAGTTTCAATGCAATCCATGGTGGAGGGTACATAAGATTCGGCCTGGCCGAACTTACAGCCGTTCATACTTGTTTTATTTTGACCCCTTTATCCATAGTTAAGTGACGGATAATACCGTATTTGCGAGAACTTTATCCTACTCATTTAATTGCGGATATATACCGCCTGAAAGTATGCAAAGAAAAACGTCCACGTTTTATAATGTTAAAAATCGACCTTTGATGCTTGTCAAAAACGACTTTTTATAAAATCAAATAATCGAACTTTAACGAAACATTCCAATTTGCATTGAAAGAGAGTAGTGATTTAGCTCTTTCATGAAAATATCGAAAATCACGACGATAATCGCAAAACTTGAATGTCGATTTTTAAAAAGTCGAAAAATCTATTTTTCCAATTTTTGAAAGTCTTATTCTAAATTTTGAAAAGGTCGAATTTTTCATTCTAATTACAAATCCTATTCTGTACAACAAGTTTTGTTTTTGGAATTTTGTGCGACAGAGAAAGCTAACCATAAACATGCTTACCGTAATCAGATACATTATTTCCGAGAAAATAACATTGCCACAGTAAATATGTTACACGTTGACCGTGAAGAAGTAACATTATGTTCTAGCAACAAGTTTGCGATGACCACACTCATTTTCTGCATGTACACCCAAAGAAAAAAAAACACTTTCCTCTGGAACGACATTCCCCTTTACAGCAAAGTATTTTCTTTAAGATCAAATTATTCCAAAATTATGACAAGCGTTTCTAATCTGTTTTATTTACTTCCAATGCCAATTTTTCAGAGTCTAAAGAAATATTTGTTTGTCAGCAAAGAATACTCAATGTAATGAGATACGTATCTCTGGGATACGTAGAGTTGTGACTTTTGTGGCCATTTTAAAAATTGTAAACCCCTGAATTCCGCTAAAGGAATGATTACTGCGTGATTTGTAACGATGCAAAGCCCACCCCACCCATTGACTCTCCTCCTTCATAGGTAAGCGTAGGTGTAAGCGAATTTTTGCGGGACTATGGTAACCCAAAATGTTATCTTAAGGCAACTGTTAAGGGTTTAGAATCAATCTGCTTGGTTCAACCGAAGAGTAAAATTTTGTGAGTTCAACTGTAAGCGGACAAGGAACAGTCGAAACACAGTACTCTATCGCCTAAGACCAAAAATACAATACAAATTAGGCCCATAAAGCAATGTATCATAAGCAAGATGATAACAATTTACTGAAATAAATTGCGTTCTGTGAAGCCAGTACAATAATGATAAACCTATTTAAGCTTGAGGATATAACACACATAATTATCTTTCCAATACATAAATAAGTGAGATACATTTATTTATTTCAAATTATTTCTTTGATGGTAGCATTTTATATATACTGAAATATTTTGATTTTTTAATTACCATAAATTGGAGTTCACGTTTGTATGTGTGTGTGTGTGTGTAGATTTTATTTCCAATAATCCGTTTTGATTGCCTGCGTCTAAATTAATTTATGACAATGTTAATATATTCTGCACAATTATGATTATTATTTTTCCCACAAGCTCTTTGCTTTCAATTAATCATCATTTTTATAATAATTTTAATTATTTTTTCACACAAACTCTCATATATCACACACAATATATATTTTTATCATCCCGGTTTATAGTGGATAGAAATCTTATTAACTCAATACACAAAGGGATATTTGCACATTCACTGACTGCTACTCAAATTAAAATTCAACATTTCATAAATATTATTATTTTTTATATATGTATATTATAGAGTAGGCCCACACTTTAATTCAATTTATTTTCACTTTTTTTTCACCAACTTTTGCTTTGATTTTAAAATATTTTTTTGCCACTTTAGTGATTACAATTTACATTTGTAGTTTTTTCTTTTTCGATTTTATTTGATTGAATTGTAATAAATTTTCACTTTTGTTAATTTCAATTTTCATAATGAAATTTCCCTTTGTAGGTTGGTTGTTTTCCTCTATTTCCACCGATGACTGTAATGAATAAACTCGATTCTTATTTGTTAGCCTTATGGGTGGGTGAGTATGAATTTTTGTATGTATTTTTGTTGATTTTGAATATTTTTTTTTGGAGGGGGTTTTGGTGTTTGCGCGTGTAACAAATAGAACACAAATTAATTCAATTCAATTCAATTTAATTAAATTTTTATATTTCATTTTCTTTTGGTTTTGTTTTTTACATTTTTCTTAACACGAATAGAAGCGTGGAAATTATACGAAAATTTGTTGGTGTTACCACAACAACGTCACCAACTACCAACCGATAGACTGACTGATAGAGTTCCAGTGAAAACTGTTCATATTGGGCTCGAAAGAATAACAAATACCCCAAAAGCGAATACAACAAAGGGAAAAAAGAAGTTGCATTCCAAAAATTTACCACCCCCTCTCAGTCTCTCTCTCTCTCACAAACAGTTTACTCTAACTTACTCGTACACACACATTGTTATTCTCTCTTGGGTGGTTTTTGTGTCACGGACGTAGAGAGTAACATTGATGGTTTGAGTGCATGTGTGCGTTTGAAAGCACAGTGGTACTTTTGTATTTCTATTGGATTATTTATTTGTGGGACTTCACAATAAAAGTATACTTACACTCCAAGATACTAAGAATCACCAATAGAAATAATCTACGAATAAATCTCAAAAGTCTGCTAAATATATTTATGTTAAAATAAATTAATGTGGGTACATCGAGACAATTACATTAGACTAGTGGGCTATAAAAATCGTCAAAATCAATAGATCGATTTCAAGTTAATTTTTTTTTATTTATTATTCAGCCTTACACTCAACCTTTACATTTTCGAGCAATAGAGAAATCAATGCAATTCTAAATCTTGTTTTTGTAAATTACAATATCATTTAGGGAATTTTCGATTTTCTGCACACTGTAAAAGAGTTTACGCAGTTCAACGATTTTGTCTTTAATTTAAGGACTTTGTTACTGATTCAGAAACAAAGGATATAACGAACTCTCATGTTTAAGTTTTGCGTACTTGGACATACAATAACAGGTTGGCTGATAAGTCCCCGGTCTGACACATAGATGGCGTCGCTAGTATTATATGCATATTATTTGTATATAGTACCAACCTTCAAATGATTTGTGTCAAAATTTGACGTCTGTAAGTCAATTAGTTTGTGAGATAGAGCGCCTTTTGTGAAGCAACTTTTGTTATTGTGAAAAAACTTCGAATAGCGAAAAGATTACCTGATCACTGTAGTGTTTTTCAGGCTGAAATATTAGCAATAAGAGAAGTGGTGAATTGGCTGAGAAGTAATGCTCCAAGCAATATTGGCATTAATATATACTCAGACAGTCAACCTGCAATAAAATCCTTGGACTCTGTGTTCCTCAACTCGAAAACGGCCATCGACTGCCGCAAATCTCTCAATGAGATGGCTGAGCAGCACCATATTCACCTAATATGGGTGCCTGGCCACAGGAACATACCGGGGAACTGCGAAGCAGATGAGCTAGCAAGACTAGGAACTACCTTACATATTCCAGGGGAACTAGAATCTGTTGGTGTGCCTCTGGCTACCTGCAAGCTCTTACTGCGTGAGAAGGCTGTCATGATGGCAAATGTTCGATGGGAGAATTGTAAGGGTTGTAACGACACCAAGCAAATATGGCCCCATTTAAACTTAAACCGCACACTAGATATGCTAGTGTTCTCGAGACGCCAGATATCACTCCTGATATCTGCTATAACGGGTCGCTGCCTGATAGGCGATTTTGCAAAAACTATTGGTGCGAAGTATAATGACTATTGTATGAGCTGTCATGATGCGGAGGAAAAGGAATCAATAAAACACCTCTTGTGTGAGTGTCCTGCATTTTGTGTAAGGCGTAAGCAAATTTTAGGGGCATATAGCTTCAGATTACTAGCGGACCTGGAAAACGTTAACTTAAGCAGTCTGCTAATGTTTTTGGAACAATCTGGTTGGTTCAACAGAAGAAAATAATCGAGAAGGTTCAACGGTTAAAACTAGAAGTGCCCATATGTAATAGGTACTTTTAGTTAATGTAGTATCACAATGGACTGAATAGTCTAAGTGAGCCTGAATCTTAATCGGGCTGCCACTTTAACCTAACCTAACCTATTGTGAAAAAAAGGAATTTCGTGTTTTGATAAAATACTGTTTTCTGAAGGGAAAAAATACGGTGGAAGCAAAAACTTGGCTTGATAATGAGTTTCCGGACTCTGCCCCAGGGAAATCAACAATAATTGATTGGTATGCAAAATTCAAGCGTGGTGAAATGAGCACGGAGGACGGTGAACGCAGTGAACGCCCGAAAGAGGTGGTTACCGACGAAAACATAAAAAAAATCCACAAAATGATTTTGAATGACCGTAAAATGAAGTTGATCAAGATAGCAGAGGCCTTAAAGATATCAAAGGAACGTATTGGTCATATCATTCATCAATATTTGGCGGAAGCTCTGTGCAAAATAGGTGCCGCGCGAGCTCACATTTGACCAAAAACAACAACGTGTTGATTATTCTGAGCGGTGTTTGCAGCTGTTAACTCGTAATACACCCGAGTTTTTCCGTCGATATGTGACAATGGATGAAACATGGCTCCATCACTACACTCCTGAGTCCAATCGACAGTCGGCTGAGTGGACAGCGACCGGTGAACCGTCTTCGAAGCGTGGAAAGACTCAAAAGTCCGCTGGCAGAGTAATGGCCTCTGTTTTTTTTGGGATGCGCATGGAATAATTTTTATCGGTTATCTTGAGAAGGGAAAAACCATCAACAGTGACTATTATATGGTGTTATTGGAGCGTTAGAAGGTCGAAATCGCGGCAAAACGGCCCCATATGAAGAAGAAAAAAGTGTTGTTCCACCAAGACAACGCACCGTGCCACAAGTCATTGAGAACGATGGCAAAAATTCATGAATTGGGCTTCGAATTGCTTCCCCACCCACCGTATTCTTCAGATCTGGCCCCAGCGACTTTTTCTTGTTCTCAGACCTCAAAAGGATGCTCGCAGGGAAAAATTTGGCTGCAATGAAGAGGTGATCGCCGAAACTGAGGCCTATTTTGAGGCAAAACCAAAGGAGTACTACCAAAATGGTATCAAAAAATTGGAAGGTCGTTATAATTGTTGTATCGCTCTTGAAGGGAACTATGTTGAATAATAAAAACGATTTTGACAAAAAAATGTGTGTTTTCTGTGTTAGACCGGGGACTTATCAGCCAAACTGTTATATTCAAAACAATTCTCGAATTTAAGGACCCACTAAAGAAGTGGGTCCAATATTAAAGCAAAGTTGACCTCAACAATTTCTTTAATGTAAAGGTACCCCTTTAAAAGGCGAATCGCTTAAATCAACTAGAATGGAAAGGATTATTTCTTTCGTGTATTCTTTATACTCTTCTGGTGAACCAAAAATATTGCTTCACATCTGGCTTAGACTTTTCTAGCATGTTCTTCGAGCTTTTGCGAATATTGCAGTACTTTCATCTGTTATTCACCATCCATACAGCATGAAAATAATTGCTTTTTTTTGGAATCGCAGATTGCATTTATTTCTCAAATTATTTCTTTCAGTATAATCTGAGTTAGTTGGGGATGTAATAAAGAATGATTTATTTGTCGGTTCGGTGGAAATAATTGCTTTTGCGAGTGTTCTAACAATTATAGCTTCCTTGGGACATCAAAGTTGAATTATAAGTCCAGGAATTTGATTGCATATTAACTGGATGCCAGTATTTGTTGGAACATTACCTTATCAGTTTGTAAGTATTTTATTGTTAATATTTCAGCCTGTAAAACAATACTGCGACTAGGTAATCCTTGAGTGATTAAAATGCGGGTCTCTTGAAAAATCTACTTTTCCATCTCGTTCGAAATTACCTTTAGTGTGGAATTCGTTGTAGTTGGCTAATTTGACATTACTTTGTCTAGTATACTCCTACTGCCTTGGTTGCTGCTGACTTTATCGCAAATATATTTAAATAATATAAATGCAACTTGCGTTAATCTCAAGAATCTCTTTCGGTTTTACAATATGTGCAAGCAATAATAAAGACACCATTTATTGATTTTTAATTTGAATTGGTTATGTATTACGCTGCCGTCCCCTTATAATTGTCACCAGCGTTACTGAGAGGGGATAATCCACAGTTGTGGTGTTTGAGGTAAAAATATATTTTGTATATCGTAGTTATCTAATATTTTTATTTCAATATTTTAAAGAAATTTCTCCTTAATAGTTTGTAAATTTCGCATCCTAAAATTTAGGTTGCGTAATCTTTAATATCAGGTAAATATTTTTGTTCAGTGTACGTCGATTCAGATTTATATATAACCCCACTTTTCATATGGTTATGTGAAACCAAATTTGCCCTTGCATGTTTCAATATACTCGACCCTGGCCGATGTATGGACTAACTGGTTCTAAAAACCTTATGCTATACAAATTCCTATATTGACAAAAACTAATTATTTTACGAATGTTTACGATGTATTTGACGTATGGTAAAATACGTCTTAAATGTAAGTCATATGTGTATTGATTTTATTGTATTAAATTAACCTCTAGATTATTTTTTGTTTGTTTCAGCCAAATTAAACGATGTTTTACGGAAATCGGGCCTATAAAATAGGAGTCAGAGATTGCTATTTTAGCAAACTGTAATTACACCCAAAGAAAAAATACTTTCCTCCGGAATGAAATTTTAGACAAACAAAATTCTCCTTTTATGTAAAATATATTCTTTAAGAGTAAATAAATCCTAATTTATGACACACGAGGTAAAGATAGTATCTAAAGAAATGTTCTTTCCATCAAAAGAAAACCTCGCCTCTCTAAAATTTCGTTCTCCGAAAAGAAAACTCTTCTTTCAGTGTACTTTCCCTTTTTCAGCAGATTTTTAATCGCTCTAGCCAATTTTTCTTAAAAAGGAAAATTTCCAATGCACAGTGAAGCCACTGTGCACAGCGGAGTAGTACTCTGCATTAACTTAGTGACAATACACCACCACACGCAAAGCAAAGCCAAAGCAACTAACAAATCACCACACAGAACACGCGCCACACTCTCACATCGTCTAATACATGCCCGCATTCGCAGACATATTCAACCCTCAACATTGTTGTCTGGCTGACAGGCTGACGGGAGTAAAGTCGTCGAATATTTCGATGGTAGTTGGGAATGTGAATAAATGAATGGATGTTATTTGGATGGGATGGATACATTTTCATTTCCTACTTCCCACTTTCGGTGTGAACGTTTTGTGAGCAACAAACGATAACGACTACGGCGAGTATCGAGTTTGTTATGGCACCGTTCTTTCGGATTATTTGGGGAGTTTTGGGATTTTTTTTTCGTTGCCGAAGTCAGTGTTGCCTATTGGCCATTTGGACAGCATTGCTCCACATCCAAATCGCGAACTAAATTTGAGACAAAAGAATTTCCCAAAAATTTTGTTACGAGAAAATAAATCCGAATTTATTACAATTTTTTAATCCTTAACCTTTTTAATATGCTACTATCTCAAACCTTTTAGCATCAACCTACACTGAAAAACCAGAGAACCCACCAGGAAGAAAAATTTTAGTTAATTTAAGAAAATTTAGATTATTTTTAGAAAATTTTAACTAAACAGTATTACAAGCGCTGACATCACGCCGATATCACAAAAATAAGTAAACATTTTTATTTAATACAAGAAAATTTATTAGACATAATTAATTTTTTTCACTTGCTAAAGAAAATTTTGTAGTTTGAAGGAAAACAAGTATATACGGCCGTAAGTTCGGCCAGGCCGAAGCTTATGTACCCTCCATCATGGATTGCGTAGAAACTTCTTCTAAACACTGCCATCCACAATCGAATTACTTAAGTTGC
This sequence comes from Haematobia irritans, assembly GCF_050003625.1. Classification (NCBI taxonomy): domain Eukaryota; kingdom Metazoa; phylum Arthropoda; class Insecta; order Diptera; family Muscidae; genus Haematobia; species Haematobia irritans. The sequence continues at coordinate 60,165,018 of NC_134399.1, read as the reverse complement.
GGTAACGCTTGCCGATGGCAAGGTATCTTAAAACCTCCTAACACCATCTTCTAAATTGTATGTCCATACATGGTATATATTAAATCAAGAAAGATCGATCCAATACGTATATAATTCAGTTTGACAAAGTAGACATAAAATTTTGACAAAATTTTCTACAGAAATAAAATTTTAACAAAATTTTCACAAAATTTTCTATAGAAATAAATATTTTGACAAAATTTTCTACAGAAAGAAAATTTTGACAAAAATTTCTACAGAAATAAAATTTTAACAAAATTTTCTATAGAAATAAAATCTTGGTCGATTATTTTTGGCTCGAGTGGCAACCATGATTATGAATCGAATAAAATTTGAACAAAATTTTCTATAGAAATAAAATTTTGACAAAATTTTCTATAAAAATAAAATTTTGACAATGATGAAAATTTTATTATGAACCGAATAAAATTTTAACAAAATTTTCTCTAGAAATAAAATTTTGATAAAATTTTCTATAGAAATAATATTTTGGTAGATTATTTTTGGCTCTAGTGGCAACCATGATTATGAACCGATATGGACCAATTTTTGTGTGATTGGACCAATTTTGGTATGGTTGTTAGCGACCATATACTAATACCACGTTCCTAATTTGAACCGGACCGGATGAATTTTGCTCCTCCAAGAGGCTCCGGAGGTCAAATCTGGAGAACGTTTTATATGGGGACTATATATAGTTATGGACCGATATGGACCATGTTCCAAATTACAACCGGATTGGATGAAATTTGCTTCTCTTGGAGACTTCGCAAGCCAAATCTGGGGATCGGTTTATATGGGGGCTATATATAATTATGAACCGATGTGGACCAATTTTTGCATGGTTGTTAGAGACCATATACCAATATCATGTACCAAATTTCAGGCGGATCGGGTGAAATTTGCTTCTCTTTGAGGCTCCGCAACCCAAATCTGGGGATAGGTTTATATGGGCGCTATATATAATTATGGACCGATGTGGACCAATTTTTGCACTGTTGTTAGAGACCATATACCAATACCATGTACCAAATTTCAGCCGGATCGGATGCAATTTGCTTCTCTTTGAGGCTTCGCAAGCCAAAATCTGGGGATCGGTTTATATGGGGTCTATATATAATTATGAACCGATGTGGACCAATTTTTGCATGGTTGTTAGAGATCATATACCAACCCCATGTACCAAATTTCAGGCTGATCGGATGAAATTTGCTTCTCTTTTAGGCTCCGCAAGCCAAATCTGGGGATCGGTTTATATGGGGGCTATATATAATTATGGACCGATGTGGACCAATTTTTACATGGTTGTTAGAGACCATATACCAACACCATATACCAAATTTTAGCCGGATCGGATGAAATATGCTTCTGTTAGAGGCTCCACAAGCCAAATCTGAGGGTCCCTTTATATGGGGGCTATGCGTAAAAGTGGACCGATATAGCCCATTTTCAATGCCATCCGACCTACATCGATAACAACTACTTGTGCCAAGTTTCAAGTCGATAGCTTGTTTCGTTCGGAAGTTAGCGTGATTTCAACAGACGGACGGACGGATGGACGGACATGCTTAGATCGATTTCATCACGACCAGTGTTGCCAGTATTGGGGATTTTTCCCCAAATCGGGGATATTTGTTCGTAGATGGGGACAAATTTTTTGAATTGGGGACTTGGGGATTTGATGGGGAATTTCCACAAATTTGGGGATTTTTGTGGGGAATTTTCGATATTTTTTCAGTATACGAGTAATTATCACAGTAAGAACTATGGTTTATATGAAATTCTTTACTTGCTTAAAAAAAGGCTTAAAGAAGTACAGAGATTCTCAAAAAAAAAAAAAAAAATAAAAAAAACTTTCCTCCTCTTTATTCCACGGAATTTATTTGGGTGGCCCAAGAGCTTCTTTACAATTTACTCTTTTTCCTAAGAAATTTTTTACTATTGTGAAATTATTTCGTAAGGACTCATATGCGTACATCACTGATTTTGAACATGTATCCCATATCCCGCACATACAGAGTAGAGTTCATATCGGGACAGCAACGCATTTTGATCGGTAAGTCAATTTTATTTCTTGACTATATGTTGACCGAACTCCCATTTTTATTTATCGAGCGAGGATTTGCATAAGATGACTCGATGACTCTTTATACCAATAATTAACTCTGAAGGCGGCTGGTATCGGATGATATTTTGAGCACCCGTCTCCTGGTTTTGTGTTTTGAAATCTTCATTCAATTGCACATTTTTATTTTATTTAAAACGTTTTTTTTTTTTTAATTTTGTACGGATTTTCTACAGCAGAGTCTATTCGTTTACTTTTTTTTCAAAAAACTTGCCAAAAATTTCTTGGGGATTTTTATGGGGAATTTTAAATTAAATTGGGGATTTTTGGGGATAAAAGCGATCCATTTTGGGGACAAGAGCTCGGAAAATACTGGCAACACTGACCACGACCCAGAATATATATACTTTATGGGGTCTTAGAGCAATATTTTGATGTGTTACAAACGGAATGACAAAGTTAATATACCCCCATCCTATGATGGAGGGTATAAAAATTGGAGTTCAAAATTACATGAATGTCTTTAGTGCCATACGAAGTTCAACATAGGCGCATTTGTAATAAAATTTACAAATTTAAGGAAATAATGAATCATTTTGTTGTTGTTTAGTTCATTTCACTAACGAACGCAAAAAATAGAAAGCCATTAGCAAATTTCAATTAATTTTTTAATTGCTTCAAATAGAATGTTAATTGATGTTGATTGCAAAACTCAATTTCTTAATAAAAACGTAACTATTTTCAATTACTTTCTTAATTGACTAACCCGCATTTTCGTGGAGCTCCGTTAGTGCAACGTTAGCTAACGAAATTTTAAACCGTACTGTGGACATATCTGTCATCATCATCATACCAGTTAGGAACTTAGTTGCAGAAAATTTTAAATTTAACTAGAGAGAAGATATTTGTAATTTACTTTCTGTTAACTGTCAGTTAAATCATAACGGAGTTACATGAAAATGGCCATAAGTTAATGGCCATAAAAATTAAAAAAAAAAAATCCATAACTTTTTTAACTTAGTCTTCCGAGTTCGATAAAAGTTAATTGTATCAACTAATATTTTAATTAAAAATTTAAAAATTTTCAATCATTGACTTAATTAAATTACGCTCATTTTCATGAATCGCCGTTAGTGCTCTGTTAGCTAACGAACTTTTAAGCCGAACTATGGACATATCTGTCATCTTGCCTATATATTCCAGATGTCAGTTAGGATTTTATTTACAATTTACTTTCTGTTAACTGGCATTTTAAACCTAACGTAAAATTCGATATCTTGATTAAAATGTTAATAGTGTCAATTAATTTATTAAAAGAAAAAGTTTTCAACTTCAATCAGCGTTTTAATTGGAAATATTTTGGTGATTTTTTTTAGTCCAATTAAAAAATTAATTGATTCAATAAGTTGAATATTTTTTAAATTCAATGAAAATTTGAATTGAAAAAAAGTTTAATAATATGTGTTTCTGTGTTGGTAACTATAAGAAAAAAGTGATCCAATGGTTAGTATTTGATGACAGTTGTATCTGTCGTAAAACTCGGTCAAATCAATATATGTATGACTGATAATTTCTAGTACATATGGAGTCATCATAATTACGTTCTCACGCAATATGAGCTTGCAGGTAGAGAGAATCCAACCAACAGATTCTAGTTCCTCATGGAATATGTAAGCTAGTTCCTGGAACTCATTCGATTTAAAGTTCCCTCTTATGTTTTCGTAGCGGGCACCTATATTAGGTAAAAAATGAACTTCCCAGCCATATCATTGAGAGATGTGCCTATTTGGGCACATAGTTAAATTGCAGACTAATTTCCCTACGGGAAATGGATCAACCCCAGGATCGGTATAGGCCTACTCCATCATGTGGAAGGATCAGTCCTAGTTCTGGATCATGTAAGGGATTGGCCAATTTATCTTGGCGTTGTCATTGATGTAGTAGATTTATTTATACTCTAGGACATGACATGAACTCATTCCAAAGGAAACGTTCTGAGGCTGTTTATTTAGTAGAATGTTCTGCGACAAACTGTTAAGAACTTTTTTTGTAATTGGAACATCCGAATCGCACCAAAAACGAAAAACTTTTGGAATAGGTTGAACAAGAGATTATTCTAATGATTTTATTTCAAGTAAATGTATACCTACAAATATTTTAATTAATATTGTAACATTTAATTAAAGTATTGAAATTAATAACTTATATGAAAATTTAAGAATTAGGAGAATCCTTAGATATGTCCGTCAGTGGCATTTCGCACCAATTTTACATGGGGTACAATGTGCTACCTCTTCTATTGCCAATATTTCATATTCTTGTATGAAATTGAACTAAATTGTATTCCATTTTTTGAGATTCCCATGAAAATAAAGATCAAAAAGCATATAAACAGACAAATTTCCAGAAAGTTTTGTTAAAATAATGAGAATTTACTAGCATCTCTAGATTTGTAACTACCATCTAAGAATTTTCTCCTTTAGCTTTGATTTTCTTTATTCCAAAAATATTCCAAAAAATATGAACTAAACGTGGATATAAATTTTAACTGTACGGTCGTTAAAATTTTTATCCACGTTTAGTTAATATTTTTTGAAATATTTTTGAAATAAAGAAAATTTCATTGGACTGGGGAACATTTGAAAAATAAACAAAAATAATAATTTTAAATTTGTTTTGTCTTTTGACCAATTTTTATAATGTTTTTTATATTTGGGTTCTTTGGCTTTTTTGGTCGACATTGTAACAATTAAAATGCAAGTATTACTTCATTTTTCATCCTGACTTTTCGTTGGTTTGTTTCCAACTTTCTCAAAGGATATTTTTATTTGAAGAACTATACAGTGAAACCTATCAAACTTGGACACTCCGAAAAGCGGACACCTCCTAAAAGTGAACAATTTTTTTGGAACGTTTGCTATATTATCTCATTTAAATTAACCTTTTATAGGTGGACACCTTATAAATGTGGACAAAACTTCGGCGACCGTGGGTGTCCACTTCTTAAAGGTTTCACTGTAATTTCATGTAGTTTTTGTAAACACATTACGTTATCATTACGACGTTAATTTTGGGAAACAAAAACATTGTTACGATCTCAAAACTTTTGATTCTTGACGATCACTTACTAATACTATTTTGTTAACAACGGACTCTTTCCCTGAGATTTTGAAGACCAAACCCTTGTTTTATATCAACTTTTTAAAATGAATTCTTCATTCACATTAACTCATAACATCTAACTTTTAATTTTTTAATCCGATTTTTATACCCTCCACCATAGGATGGGGGGTATATTAACTTTGTCATTTCGTTTGTAACACATCGAAATATTGCTTTAAGACCCCATAAAGTATATATATATATATATATATATATATATATATATATATATATATATATATATATATATATATATATATATATATATATATATATATATATATATATATATATATATATATATATATATATATATATATATATATATATATATATATATATATATATATATATATATATATATTCTGGGTCGTGGTGAAATTCTGATTCGATCTGAGCATGTCCGTCCGTCTGTTGAAATCACGCTAACTTCCGAACGAAACAAGCTATCGACTTGAAACTTGGCACAAGTAGTTGTTATTGATGTAGGTCGGATGGTATTGCAAATGGGTCATATCGGTCCACTTTTACGTATAGCCCCCATATAAACGGACCCCCAAATTTGGCTTGCGAGGCCTCGAAGAGAAGCAAATTTCATCGGATCCGGCTGAAATTTGGTACATGGTGTTAGTATATGGTCTCTAACAATTGGTCCACATCGGTCCATAATTATATTTAGCCCCCATATAAACCGATCCCCCGATTTGGCTTGCGAGAAGCAAATTTCATCCGATCCGGCTGAAATTTGGTACATGGTGGTAGTATGTGGTCTCTAACAATCATGCAAAAATTGGTCCACATCGGTCCATAACTATATATAGCCCCCATATAAACCGATCCCCCGATTTGGCTTGCGAGGCATCTAAGAGAAGCAAATTTCATCCGATCCAGCTGAATTTTGGTACATGGTGTTAGTATATGGTCTCTAACAACCATGCAAAAATTGGTCCACATCGGTCCATAATTATATATAGCCCCCATATAAACCGATCACCAGATTTGACCTCCGGAGCCTCTTGGAAGACCAAAATTCATCTGATTCAGTTGAAATTTGGTACGTGGTGTTAATATATGGCCTCAAACTCCCATGCAAAAATTGGTCGAAATCGGTCCATAATTATATATAGCCCCCATATAAACCGATCCCCAGATTTGACCTCCGGAGCCCCTTGGAAGATCAAAATTCATCCGAGTCGGTTGAAATTTGGTACGTGATGTTAGTATATGGTATCCAACAACCATGCAGGAATTGGTTCATATCAGTTCAGAATTATATATAGCACCCATATAAACCGATCCACAGATTTGACCTCCGGTGCCTTTTGGAGAAGCAAAATTCATCCGATCTGGTTGAAATTTTGTACGTGGTGGTAGTATATGATATTTAACAGCCATGCCAAAAGTGGTCCATATCAGTCCATAATCATATATAGCCCCCATATAAACCGATCCCGAGATTTGGTTTTGGAGCCTCTTGGAGGAGCAAATTTCATCCGAGTCAGTTGAAATTTGGTACATGGTGCTAGTACATGGCCGTTAACAACCATGCCTAACTAGGTCCATATCGGTCTATGGTTATATATAGCCCCCAGATAAATCGATCCCCAATCACACAAAAATTGGTCCATATCAAGTTCATAATATTTAATAAGTAATTATTTGTAGACTTACCTACACATACTTTTTTTGTCTAATATATACCACGTATGGACTAACTCACAATTTAGAAAACGATTTAAGATATCACAACCCAAGTAATTCGATTGTGGATGACAGTCTTTCGTAGAAGTTTCTACGCAATCCATGGTGGAGGGTACATAAGATTCGGTGGCCGAACTTACGGCCGTTTATACTTGTTAGATTATTGCATGCTATTGACGAAGATTTGAGGCTCTTAGCAATATGACAGTGTACTGCTCGTCTACACACAAAAACTTTCTCTCTGATTCAATTAGGTTAGGTATAGTGGCAACCCGAGATTTCAGTCTCACTTAGACTATTCAGACCAATGTGATACCACAGTGGTGAACTTCTCTCTTATCACTGAGAGCTGCCAGATTCTATTTTAAGCTCACTGATAAGGGACTTCCTTTTTATTGCCGAGTCCGAACGGCGTTCCACATTGCAGTGAAACCACTTAGAGAAGCTTTAAAACACTCCGAAATGTTACCAACATTACTGAGGAGGAATAATCCACCGCTGAAAAACTTCGGTGTTCGGTCGAAGCAGGAATCGAACCCACGACCTTGTGTATGCAAGGCGGGCATGCTAACCATTGCACCACGGTGGTTCCTGATTCAATTACGAAATTAATTGATCCAATTAATTTTTTAATTGAAATGTCTTCAATCACAAAAATGATGGTATCAATTAAAAAATTAATTGATCCATTTAAAAAGTTAATTGATCCAATTAATTTTTGTGATTGATTTTTGTTTCAATTAAAAATTTTGCTAAATCAATTACATTTTTAATTGAATATTTTTTAAAACTCAATTAAGATTTTAACTGGAAAAATGTTCGTGAAATTTTTTCTGTTTACGATTGTCTGTATTCATTTACAATTTCACAGTGAATCATTCAACACAAAGAGGCTAACAATGGCAACACTGTATCTAAAGACATTTTTTGCTTCGTTTGAGGGTTGATCGTTGACAAATTGAGAGTTGTTTTTGGTTTGTATGATGGTATTCCCATTGATGTTGTAGTCGTGGATAGTTAATGTACATTCATGTGTGAGTGTGTATGTGTGAATGTTTGTTGAGTAACCAAAATATTGTAGCAAGTGTCTGACGAACGAATTGACTGAGTGAGTCAATGCGGACAGAGAATACCAAATAAGTATTCCTTGTTCGTCCTTGTTTGCAATGGAAATGTTTGTTGTAGATGAAATTATGTTTAAGGGACGCACATACACGCACACTCATATGGAAGCACTCACGTACAGACCCCCAACCTAAAAGACACACAACGAGCTAGTCATAAATTTATGTAAATATTAAAAGGCTGACTGGAATAGTGAGTGAATGAGTGACTGAAGCAGGCTAACACTGAATAGAAGGAACAGTGAAAAGTGAGCATTTGAAATCTTTATTATTTTTATGGCTATAAAGGGACTAGGGATGTCATTGCAACATACATAAATGCCAACGGCTATCAATTGACGTATGAAAAATGTTATGGGGATAAAAAAAGGAATAATCTAAGATTTGTTAAAAAAAATTCGAAGTTGACTTTTTTGTAATCATCAAATTCAACTAATGGATTTTCTTTTTGAAAACCAAATCAACTCGAACCTTAATTCGAACGTGATGAAGGCCTTTTTATGCTTTATTCATTCATTCATTCATTCGTCAACAAGTAGAAATCCGCGGCTTCTCAGTAATCGTGACTTTTTGGTTCTCACTACAATTCCTGAAATGTTCTTTTCTCAATTCCCCCAAATGTTAAAATACATGATTTACCCAAAGATTTTGACCATCCTTTAATGGTTATGGGAGCCAATGATGCATTTTTTAAATTCAGTTTAAAATTCAGTTAAAATAGTAATAGATACTTCAAAGTAAACAATATTTTCTTAACTTCAAAACAATAGATGCAAAATCTTCCAAATATGTATACACTAAAAAATTTACTTGGATCCAATGATTTTGAACTTCCTATAAGGATTTTGGTATACGTTCCGAGCCAAAGATGTGGCTTATTTAAAATAAAGACATTTTTAGCAGCCATATAGGTCGCTATGATCAATCCAATTTAAATTAGGATGCAGATCTCATTCTGCTTTTGCGATATATTAATAACGCTATTCACGTAAAAGGCAAATGTCAGTTTACAAATCCAAATGATAACGGATTCTTCAAAGTAAAAAATGTTTTTCAAAGAAACTTTAAACCAAACATGCAAAATCCTCAAAATAAGCCTTAGCCCATATTTGGAGCGTATTTATCTCAAATCTAAAGATTTAGTATATCAATTAATTTAAAGACGATTTCTTTAAATCCAAAATGTGCTTCTTTACGTTAAGGAATATTAGCCTTAGTCCAAAGACTTACGACTTTAGCGGTGGGACGCAAATTTCCAAAATTTTGTGTCCTAAATTTAATAAAAAAAATTTTGAAGCAATGATTATAAACTTTCGTTAAAGAAATACCACATAAATTATTTATGTGGTATTTCTTTAACGAAGAAATGTATTAGCCTATATTTGAAGATTTTTGTTTTTGATCCAAAGATTAAAAATCACAGTTAAGTTAAAGATCATTTCCTTAAATCAAAAAATGTTTAAGGTTAGGTTATGTGGCAGCCCGATGTATCAGGCTCACTTAGACTATTCAGTCCATTGTGATACCACAGTGGTGAACTTCTCTCTTATCACTGAGTGCTGCCCGATTCCATGTTAAGATCAATGACAAGGGACCTCATTTTTATAGCCGAGTCCGAACGGCGTTCCACATTCCAGTGAAACCACTTAGAGAAGCTTTGAAACCCTCAGAAATGCCACCAGCATTACTGAGGTGGGATAATCCACCGCTGAAAAACTTTTTGGTGTTCGGTCGTAGCAGGAATCGAACCCACGACCTTGTGTATGCAAGGCGGGCATGCTAACCATTGCACCACGGTGGCTCCCAAAAATGTTTGCTTTACTTCAAAGAAAATTTGCCTTCTTTAAAAACCCGGCAAAAAAATTGGAAGTTGTTCCACAAACATTTCTTTTAAAGCCCATCCCAGAATCCCCCATCGAGTTTTTTCAACTTCCGATGCAGTCCTTTTGGACAAGTGCACAAACATTTCTTCTAAAGCGCATCTTGGGATCCCCCAATGATTTTTCTCTACTTCCGATGCAGTCCTTGTGGACAAGTATTACAAAGAACGCAATCAGGCTATTTTAAGTGCAAATTTTATATAATTAAATTTTGCAAAAAAATAGAAAACTAATAAAAAAACAAAAAAAAATATAAATTATTAAAAAAAAGTTAAAAAAAAAACAAGTATATACGGCCAGGCCGAATCTTATGTACCCTCCACCACGGATTGCGTAGAAACTTCTCCTGAAGACTGTCATCCACAATCGAATTAATTGGGTTGTGGTATGAATTTGATATGGACCAATTTTTTGTGTGATTGGGGATCGATTTATCTGAGGGCTATATATAACTATAGACCGATATGGACCTAGTTAGGCATGGTTGTTAACGGCCATATACTAGCACAATGTACCAAATTTCAACTAACTCGGATGAAATTTGCTACTCCAAGAGGTTCCAAGACAAAATCTCGGGATCGGTTTATATGGGGCTATATATGATTATGGACTGATATGGACCGCCTTTGGAATGGTTGTTAAATATCATATAGTAAAACCACGTACCAAATTTCAATCAGTTCGGATGAATTTTGCTTTTCCAAAAGGCACCGGAGCTCAAATCTTGAGATCGGTTTAAATGGGGGCTATATATAATTATGGACTGGTATGAACCAATTCATGCATGGTTGTTGGATACCATAAACTAACATCACGTACCAAATTTCAACCGAATCGGATGAATTTTGCTATTCGAGGGGGCTCCGGAGGTCAAATCGGGGAATCGGTTTATATGGCGGCTATATATAATTATGGACCGATGTGGACCAATTTGTGCATGGTTGATAAAGACCATATACTAACACCATGTACCAAATTACAGCCGGATCGGATGAAATTTGCTTCTCTTAGAGGCTCCGAAAGCCAAATCGTGGGATCGGTTTATATGGGGGCTATATATAATTATGGACCGATGTGGACCAATTTTTGCATGGTTGATAAAGACCACATACTTAAACCCTGTACCAAATTTCAGCCGGATCGGATGAAATTTGCCTCTCTTAGAGGCTCCGCAAGCCAAATCGGGGAATCGGTTTATATGGGGGCTATATATAATTATGGACCGATGTGGACCAATTTTTGCATGGTTGTTAGAAACCATGTACTAACACCATGTACCAAATTTCAGCCGGATCGGATGAAATTTGCTTCTCTTAGAGCAATCACAAGCCAAATTTGGGGGTCCGTTTATATGGGGGCTATACGTAAATGTGGACCGATATGGCCAATTTTCAATACCATCCGACCTACATCAATAACAACTACTTGTGCCAAGTCTTAGAGCAATATTTCGATGTGTTACAAACGGAATGACAAAGTTAATATACCCCCATCCTATGGTGGAGGGTATACAAATAAATTTCATCCCCGCAGGGATTTGAACTTGTGCCGTTTGACATTTTCGCTTCCATAGAAGTTCTTTTGAGAAGGTTTTGCAAATTACGAGAATTTGTAATTTGCTTCTCGAGAAGCAATTAGAATGTTATTCCTTGGTGTTCAATGGCGTTTGTGGCTGAGTGTGCTAAGGCGTTCTGTTATGGTGCCAGCAAACTCAGGTTCAATCCCTAGTCGGAGCGAAAAAGTTTTTCAAATTGTACAAATTAGATAATATGAAAATAATTGTGTAACAAAATATATTGATGAAAAAAAGTGAAATTGGTAAAAATTTTTTTTTTCGCTTTTTAAATTTCTGCATTCAAATTAACTTCCAGGGCACAACTTCTAAAGCAATGCAAAGGATCCAAAAAGGGAGTACTTCCGTCCTATGACAAGCCCATGTAAAATTCATTGGAGATGATCCAAGTTTGCACTACTTCCGGATCACAGATTGGCGATCCAAACTACTTTTTTGGAAGCTCTTTTTTTTTTGCTGGGAACATATGACTTGAAATGAGGGACTCAAATTTCAAAAATTCGTGCCCTAAATTTAAAGATTATGAACTTTCTCTTTTATTGAAAATTTCATTATTTGCAAGAAATTTTGTCTTATAGTGTTTTAAATACGTCAAATGTAAATAATAATCTTTCGTTTTAGGTCAATATTGTATTGTTCAGCTCTGCTCATACTCTTCTATTTTAGTATTTACAATTAAATGCCAATAAAATAAAAAAAGACAGTTTTTGTCTTCAATGAGAAATTAATTTATATAATTATGTTTGAGTTGAAATTGCTTTAGAAAAATCAAGTGCAATATTAATTTGATTAATTGATTCATTTATGTTTCAATTAGATATTTAATTCAATCGATTACTATTAAATGTATTTTCAAATGCAATTAAGCGTTTAATAAAAAATATTTAGTTTTTCTGTGTGTGTGGCATTCTCTATACATTTCCATAATCTTGGTTTGGCATCCCTAATAGTTACTGTCTGTTGTTTATTCAGAATTCTAAATTAAGGGGGGCTTTTAGGGGTTCATTAGTGGTTGTTGTTGTCATCGTCGTTGTCACTATTGCCATTGCAATGCAAGCGTCTGAATCAGCAGTTCAATGTGCTCTAAGTTTTTTGACGGATATGAAATTATCATTGTCGGAAAGAACGTTGGTCCTTTGGCTCCATTCTTGTTTTCTTCATCATCAAATACCCAACGAGGGAAATTGGAATTCCTGAAAGTTTATCTCTTAATCTGAATTTTCAGAGATCAAGTCATTGTTCAAATCATAAAAATACATTGTCTTGTATGTCTGAACTAGTATGGGGTAGTGCTTGTGTGTGTGTGTGCATGGCATTGGGTATTAGAGATTCGAAGGAATCACAGGATAAAGGGTTGAACACCAAGTACTCACAGGAAGTTTGTTACACGCAATATTTTGTTTCTCTTTCTTTGTTGTGTGTGTGTGTGTGACTTTTGTTTCATTGTCTCCGCAAGTTGATGGTCAAATAAAATTTGGCTCATCACACCACTGAATGAGGTCATTTTTGGTTGGCGACACTTAGCAATTGTTTGACTGTTGTTATTGAGATAAGACCAAGACAAAGGACCAGACAATACCAGATGAATAGTAATCGTTTGCAAATTTGCCAGTGGGTGATGATGGCATGAATCATTCAAAGCAAAAACTAAAATAAAAATAGCAAAAATTGCTAGGGAAGCGGAAGATGTATTCGCCGCAAATTTTCATGACAATATTTATGAAAAGTTAAGATTATATGCTTTACATAACAAGTTGAAAAAATAAGGTTTTCATAAACAAAGGAACTAAAAAATATTTATAACATACAATAAGAACAGGTGAGAAATCAGTAATTCGAAGATACAAGCTTTGAATAAAATGAGACCCATTTTCGGATGAAATGTGATGCACTTGTTTTACCCTTTAAAGAATTCGAGCTATTTGTAATTCATTGTAAACAAAACTAAATTTATTTTATTTAGTTAAACAGACTTCAACAATAACTTTTCAGGTTTTTGTATATTTCCGGTTACCGTTGTGGTTAAAACAATAAATGAGTTAGGTTTTCACAGTCTTTTAACTTACCACCATCATTTTCGATATGCAAAAGTTCATACCTGCAAAAAATAAAAATAATAAATCATAGTTAATGATACAATTCGACATAGATTTTGAAGTCATATATAAATGAGTTAATAGAAGTTTGGGATTTTTTCCAGGCGAAAAGCAAACATTTTATCAGATAGAGTTTAAGTCAGATCATTTATTTAGGTGGTGTCTGTCCGCCTTGCAGGATCGTATATAAAAAGGAATTTTCCTGGGGATGTCCATTCATAAAAGAGAGAAGTTCCATATACGTTGATGATGCTTTGGCAACAAACGTAAAGAATTTATTTTATAATAAATGAGTTCTTAATTTTGGGAATGTATTTCATTTGTGATATTGAGGATTTATTTCATGGCATCCAGGAATACACCTTCTCTGGTAAATACAAAAATTTTGTTCTGACTCATCCCCACAATGAAAAAAATATTGTCGCAAGGCCAAAGACTTCATATCCTTAAAATATGAATACTAATTTTGCTTAGCATAGAATATGCAAAATATAAAGTTGTTTCCTTGTCCAAAAGTTGATTAACTTTTCTAAAATCAAAAATCCGATTTACTTGAAATTTACAGAGAACATGGGAGGAGTGTGTAAATGAATATATGGTACGTGATATATAGCGATGAAGGGTGATACGGTCAAAATTTGGTCAATATAAACTTGACACATTTCTTTCAATTTTGCATTTAAAAAACCTGAACACCCCTCATTTTGAAGGTGTGTGTGTGTAAAATGTTGCTCCTATTTTGATTTTGGAATTCACTCTTCAGTTGTCAAAATGCCGCAAAGAAATATATGGTTTGGCAAGCCATCTGTACCTGTGGCTTGAAAAGCAGCATTTTCATAGCTTCCGGGACTGTCAACCAAGAAAATTACGTGAAATAGTGTTTGAATAAACGTCTGCTACCTTTCCTGAAGAAACACGGTTGTTCCGTACTGTTTTGGCCGGATTTGGCATCTTGCCATTACGGTAAAAAGGCCATGGAGTGGTACGGCGCCAACAACGTGCAGGTGGTTCCCAAGGACAAGAACCCTCCCAACACGGCAGAGCTCCGCCCAATTGAGAAATACTGGGCTATTGTCAAGCGGAACCCAAAGAAGACCAAAAAAACTGCTAAGGACGAGCAGCAGTTCCTCCTTCTTTCTGCGGCGAAGAAGGAGGACAAGGTGGCTGTACAAAATCTGATGGCAGGTGTCAAGCGTGAGGCCCGGCAATTCGGATTGGGAAAAGCGAAAGCCTAACTGAATATTTTTCCTGAATTTTATACTAATTGAACTTGAAAAAGAAATTTAATTTGATTTTTTAAATAAACGATTTCACCGATTTACACGCGTTTTCCCTTTACATTTATTGACAGATAACATAGAGTGTGTTTCATTTTTCGGTATATGTTCGAAAAGCCACCGTGTCCGACATTTTAAAAAATGTTGTTATGATCATTTTATAAGAACTTTTAAATATTATCATTAATGTGACAAAAAAGTATAGAGTTTTGTATGCAGTTTAAATAGAAGAGTATGGTTTCCAAACAGGAGAAAGAAAGAACTTTCCCAAGCCCTACTATTTAAAAGAGTTCTCCGGCTTTTATGTTGGCTTGATCATTTCACAAATGCTCCGTGTTAATAATTCTGCATTTCTTTCAATGTTAGAGTCAAGAAATTTGAAATTTTCATTAAAGTTGGTCCAGCGATAACACATTATCGGGATAATGTTACTTCGAGTTTCCGAATAGACGTTTCATCAAAATTCGTATTCATGTGAATTTCGAAAATAACTTCAAATCCTTTGGATTTTCTTCTGAAGAATTATCTTATCCTGCGAAATATTCTGTTAGGATATGGTTAAATTAATTATTTATTCATTCTCGAAGGTTTATCCTATTTGTTCTCGCGCAACTGGTTAAACCTAGATAGGCTACGAGCTGCTCGGTTGGTTTTCCTAGTATTTGCGTTGGAGTCCATAGTCCCTAGTTTTGGGTATTCTATGCTATCTCTCCTGGGACGTATCCGCTTGTGGAATATTTCTCTTTCTACACTTCTCTTTGTCGCATATTCGAATTGATCAGATTGAAAGATAGCGTTCTAATGAACTAGAATTGAAATAGTTCTTATTTAGTAATTTAATATTGGAACTATTTATCGAAAAAAAAAAAATTATATATAAAAACATATAATGAAAATCCTGTGATTTAATTATAAGTCTATTGCTTTTTTACAGGTAAATGTCCTAGGGAAAAACAGCTTTCAAAAAAGTAGTTTCGATCCCTGATTTGTTATTTGGAAGTATTGCAAGTTTGAATCATCTCCAATGAATTTTGTCTTGTGATAGAACCTTTACACTGCTTTTGGAGTTATGCATTGGACGTTCATTTAAATGAGGAAGTTAATTGTCCAGCAAAAAATTTGGAAGTTCTTCTAAAGGCACAACTTTAAAAGCGCTTCCAAAACTGTCCTGCCAAAGATGTTCTTTTTTTAACTACACAGGAAGTTTTATTAATTTGACTTTTTATAACTCTCTCTTTTCGAATTTTTAATGGGAATTTTAACTTTTTTTTGGTTTCAAATGGGTTAAAAGAAGAATTGATAATATGGTACAAATTATTAAAATTTTCTTGAAAAAAATCTAAATCCATTCTAGAAAACTTGTGGAGTTTTGAAAATATTTGATGTCAAACATTTCAGACAAGCGTTAGAAAGTATCATAAATCATAAAAAATAGAAAAAATTAGTCATTTGGTAAAATATCACAAAATTTTTTTAATTCACATCTAAAACACTGAATTCGAATGACATCTTAAGAAGTGATGCATATTCAGTACAAAGTATGTTGAAGTGACAAACTCATGTTAAATTCATCGCTCTGCGCCAATTTTGCACCACTTCCGGATCCGAATGTGGTTGGCAACATTGGAAATAGATGACTCTAACGACATCTATTTGCAAAATAAGAAAATAATTTGTAATGAAGTCACGCTTGCCATTCGAGCCAAAAATAATCTACCAAAATGTGGAGAAATTTTTACATAAAACCTTACAAAAAAAAAAATTGTGCAAAATTTTATTTTGTAGAGAAAATGTGGTAAAAATATTCTCAGATTTTGCTGGAGTCGTAGTCGTAAAAATTTTGCTCGACTCCGACTCCGGCTAAACCAAATTTTTTAAAACACTTCACATTTTTGTAACTAAGCAAGTTTTTACGCATATTAGTTTCCATTGCGTTATTCATTCGATCAATGTACAGCATGATTGTAAATGAAAATCAACTTCTAATTACGGCTATCTTTTTATGTTTCCTAGAATGTTAGACTAGCAGATGGGCTGGATCGATCCATTTTAATGCCCATATCAATTTATTTGAAATATTTCGAACATTCGAAATTATTTCTTTATTTTATTTTAAGGCCATATACATATGTGGAATATTGATAGAAAATTTTTTCAAAGTTGTTTTTTACAGAAAATTTTGTCAAAATGTTATTTCCATAAAAAGTTTTGTCAAAATTTTATTTCTATAGCAAAATTTGTCAATATTTTATTTCTATAAAAAATTTAGTCAAAATTGTATTTCTATAGAAATTTCTATAGAGAATCAAAATTTTGTTTCTATAGAATATTTTGCAAAATTTTATTTCTTTAGAAAATTTTTCAAAATTTTGTTTTTTGTATTTTCAATGAATGAATCATAAATGCATTTTTGCGAAATTGTCTAAACAATTATAAAGTCTGATTTGAGATTTTATCAAAATGTAGATCTAAATACAAAGTTGTGCAGAGTATTAGGCTTTCCTTGCATTTTTATTTTTTGTTAAAATTGTGTTACGTCCCATAACGTTAGATTTAAATTTTAAGTGCATAGATTTTGTAGAAGTATATACAATTTTGTCTTAATCGATTCAGATTCAAATTCATGCATATGGGAATATAAACCTTTATATAGCTCGCAACAAATTTAAAGGATTTGAGATAGTATCAATAATTTTGGCCCACAAATACATACACGCAAAAAAATAATTCTTTCCTCCCAAACGAAATTTTAGACAAACAAAGTTCGTTTCTCATTTGCTTTTCGCTGTAAGGAAGTGTATTTGGAAGAAAAGTATATACTTTTTGTGATAAACGTTTATTCTTTTCCAGGATGTAAAAACAATTTCATAAAGACTAACTCAAAAAAAAATATTTTCTTGATAATTGCATTTTCCCTCACATCTTTCTCACATCCACGAGTCTTTTTTAGAAGAAATTATACGATTTTATAAATTTTTTTACCTTTCGCCTGGACGGAGAATCGAACCGCGGACAATGCACTTTGTAAGCCAACACACTAACCACTGAGCTATGTACGTGTTATGGTCATCAATAGATAAATATCCATATAAGTTATATTTATATAGCATAGCTTGCGGCGCCCACGAACCGAATAAAGAAAGTTTATTTAACAGAAACAAACATTTAGTTTGGCACCGTGGAGCAGTGGTTGCTACGTCCGACTTGCATGCCAAGGGTCGTGGGTTCGATCCCTGCTTCGACCAAAGTTTTTTTTTTTTACATATATTCCAGATATGTTCGGAAGATTCCGAAAAAATGTTCAACATTATATTGTACTATATTAAATTTTGAACTGTAAAATGTGTCTTATTAAAAACCTAAAGTCAGAAAAGAACAGTGTTTTATATAAACGAAATGGACTGTGTTGTTGTTTCAAAAATAACTTTTTTTATTGAAAAAATAAAAATTTTGTAACAAACGAATTTTTTTGGTGATAAAAGTTTAAAATTTTCGAAGCAATTCAAAAAACTCTAACAAACGAAAAACGTTTTCGGTACACGTTTTCCAAACGTTTTTTTTTCTTTGCGTGTATACTGTTGGTATCTTCTCATATTACGATGGGTATTTATATCATTATTTTATTTATTAAACATTGCCCTACATTTGAAATATAGAGTTCAATTGGCCTCTAATGTGAAATTAAGACCTTTTTTTGCACACATAAATAAATACGATACTTTATATCGATCTACTTACGGTATCCCCACAATAGCACTACAAATTAGTGGTATTAAAACGAGATTCTGTTATATTACCCGGAGTCGGAGTCGAACTGATGAAAAATGCTGGGTCGGAGTCGGAGTCGAGCAAAATTGGCTCGACTCCACAGCCCTGGTAAAAAATCGACCATTTTTGGTAGAATTCTACCAACTGCGGCAACCGTGAATGTAGTCCATTATTAACAAATCCTCTTTAATTTTGCCATAAAGTCTTCATTATCCTTATACCCCTTCATTGTAGTGATATACCAATTGGGTTGGGTTTCATATGATAGGCTTCGCCATACTATTGCTTCTTGTTACAATTTACTGATGTCCATAATTTCGGTGGGATTCCTATTGCAATCCTTTCTTCCACATTTCGTTTTCTTTGAATAACTAAACAATGTTTCGCCTTAAGATATGTGGTAGAATTCTCATTAAGTGAAGAAACAAATTTATGTATGAACCAAATGAGCCATACCATCTTAGTCCGTGGGTCTTAAATTTAGCCCATCACGGTTTTTAATTTAGTTTAATGAAATTTCAACTCATTAATTTTGGGAAATGAAATCAAATACTTTGTAACTCAGTCAGTAGGCATCCAATCCACTGACGGACGAACGCATGGGTAGTTAAATACAGGAGCTGGGAGACTGTTGGCAAAGGTTTTCGCAAACAGTTACTTAAGCCCATTTCTTGTCGCTACATCCATTCCCATTATTAAATACCTTCAATTAAGGATTACAAACGAAATTCAAAAGTAGGATGAAAGTACACGGAAAAAATTGCTAACCTATTTTGTATAAAAATTAAACCATTTTTGTCGGCGCAGGCAATTGCTAGGTTTTTACGCTGACTTGCACGGATGAAACGCTGAGCCGATAGAATTTATTCCAGTCAAGGTACATTGCGAATAATTCGAAATGGTTTTTGAATGATTGTAAGATAATTTGTAGATTTTGATCATTGCTCGTTAGCATTTATATGTCTTCAAACAGTTAAACGGCTAAACAGTTCATTATTGGGAATCTGGCCACAGGACACATTAGGGATCAGCAAATCGAATGTGTTATCCATATTCAGAATTACCTTGTATATTCAAAAAACTATATCCCGACCTAGACTATTGTTCTGTTTTTTGCCACCTCAGCCATCTGAATCAGACACAAAGCCTGAATTTACATTGCAGATTTATCTTTACATCCGTGTTTTTCACAAAGTTTCCTCATACCCAAAAAAATCCTGAATGAATTGCTGATTTCTATTACTCTTTTTAGAAATTATTTTCCATCCACTTTTTAATGCTATTCCACGTTATTGCGAGGATAAGATTTAATGTCCATTCGTGATCGCAAAATCCAAACGTTACATGTTCAAATCCCCTCTCGGGTGAACTTTTACTTGCAATGGTCAAATCTCTCAATTTCTATGATTTTTTCCAAACAAATTAATCGAAAGTGGATGCGGGATTCTAGGATGGGCTTAAAAAGAAATGTTTGTGAAACAATTTCCCATATTTTTGTTGGAAAGGTGATATAAATTTATCACCATAAGTATGTGTGCCGAATATATTGTGCATCGGCACAAGTTTTGATTTAGCCCACTTATAAACCGGCCCTCCAGTTCTAGATTCTGTAGGGTTTTAGAACCATAATTAGGTGTGCTGAATTTGGTGCGTATCAGTCCATGTTTTGGCATAGCCCCCATACATGTCCGGTTCCAAAGATTTTGTCTTTACTTTAAAAATTTTGGTATTGATTCCGAGTCAAGAGAAGATTCAAGAGAAGCAAATTTCTTCCGATCCGGCTGAAATTTGGTACATGGTGTTAGTATATGGTCTCTAACAACCATGCAAAAATTGGTCCGCATCGGCCCATAATTATATAATTATACGGTCTCTAATGGCCATGAAGAAATTGGTCGAAATCGTTCCATAATTATATATAGCCCCCATATAAACCGATCCCCAGAAATTTGGTACGTGATGTTAGTATATGGTATCCAAAAACCATGCAGGAATTAGTTCATATCAGTCCATAATTATATATAGCACCCATATAAACCGATCCTAGATTTGACCTCCGGTGCCTTTTGGAGAAGCAAAATTCATCCGATCTGGTTGAAATTTTGTACGTGGTGGTAGTATATGATATTTAACAACCATGCCAAAAGTGGTCCATATCAGTCCATAATCATATATAGCCCCATATAAACCGATCCCGAGATTTGGTTTTTGAGCCTCTTGGAGGAGCAAATTTCATCCGAGTCAGTTGAAATTTGGTACATTGTGCTAGTATATGGCCGTTAACAACCATGCCTAACTAGGTCCATATCGGTCTATAGTTATATATAGCCCTCAGATAAATCGATCCCCAATCACACAAAAATTAGACCCCCATATTTCAATTCTGGCTCCCTACGTACCATGCAAAAGTCCATATCGATTCCTAATTATTTGTAGACTTACCTACACATACCTTTTTTGTCTAATATATACCACGTATGGACTAACTCACAATTAAGAAAACCATGTTAAGAAGTTTTAAGATACCACAACCAAAGTAATTCGACTATGGATGACAGTCTTTCGTAGAAGTTTCTACGCAATCCACACTGAAAAAAAAGCATACTCGGTTCCAAAGATTTTGTCTTTACTTTAAAAAATTTGGTATTCCGAGCCAAAGAAGCGGAGAATACAAGTAAGGATACTTTTAAGACACAATTCTCTTTTAAATTTAGGTTTTGTGTACTTGCTTCTAGGAAGCAAATTTTATTTTTTCGCTTTCTCAGCTTTTTTTCTTCATATGCTATCAAAGTCCTTTAAAAACGAGTTAACGGCAACTTCATGTTCCAAATTAGGACTTGACTTCCAGTAGAAATTATGCTATGTTTGAAGTAAAAAACTTCTTTAAAATAAAGTTTTGAAAAACATGTCCTATATTTGAACGATTTTTTGCTTTGTAGTCAAGATGCAAAAAGACAATTTCATTAAATTTAAAGAATTTTTCTGAATTATTAAAGTCAAGTTGACCATAGCCTATACATTTTTTCTTTCATGTTAAGATACCCATTTTTAAGTCAAATCACTTAATTATAAGGACAATACGACTTCATTGAAAAGTTTATCGACTTTTGGACAAGGAAAATAACTTTATTTTAGAGAAATGCGTCTTCTATGCTAAGCAAAATTTGTATTCGTATTTTAAAGACATGAAATCTTTGACCTCAGGACAATATTTTTTCAGTGCATGGTGGAGGGTACCTAAGATTCGGCCTGGCCGAACTTACGGCCGTTTATACTTGTTTTTCTTCATATGCCATCAAAGTCCTTTAAAAACGAGTTAACGACAATGTTGTTTTCTAAATTAAGAATCGACTTTCAGTGGTTGCAATGTTTCAAGTAAAAAACGTCTTTAAAATAAAGTGTTGAAAAACTTGTCCTATATTTGAACGATTTTTTGCTTTGTAGTAAAGATGCAAAAAGACAACAAATTTAAAGACAATTTCATTTTCATTTTTCTGGATTATTAAAGTCAAGTTTACCTTAGCCCAAACATTATTTCTTTCATGCTATGATAAAATCACTTAATTATAAGGACAATACGACTTCATTGGAAAGTCTATCGACTTTTGGACAAGGAAAAAAGTTTATATTAGAGAAATGCGTACGCTAAGCAAAATTTGCATTCGTATTTTAAAGACATGAAATCTTTGACCTCACGACAATATTTTTTTCAGTGTATATATCGATCTCTCGATTCAGCTCCTTGTGCTTCTAGCAACCGTAGTATTTATCCCGTATGCCTGAAATTGTAAATATAATGGAATTTTAGACCCACAAAAATCTGTATCGGATTTAGTTTTTATCGGTCCATTTGGTAAGGCCATCATATAAACCGATTTCACTTCCTGAGGATTAGAAGGCCCACTGACCATGAACATTTTCTTGCACACTTAGAGATGTTAATGATTCCTCTAAAACTCAAATAAAAATGGTCCTTATAAATCCATAATCTGTTGTAGTCTTCATAGGTATAATCTTCAGATTTATCTTCGGGAAGCGTAATCCGCTACGACGAAGAGTTTTCAAAAGAAACTATTATATTTGATTCATGGTGGTGGGTATTTAAGATTTGGGCCGTCCGAACCTACTACTGTATATATTTGTTTTGATACTATCATTTTCATGATTGAAGAAATTTGAATTAAAAAATTAATTGAATCAATTAGTTTCGTGTTTTTTTCTGCAAGTGATGAATACATTTCAGATTTAACATATGAAAATTTATACGTGGTAGTATTTCCCGAAAAGTTTTCGTTTTCCTTAAAAAGAATTCAATTAATGCGAACATTAGCCATCAACTGGGGCAAGAGGCAAAAGAATCCTCAGCACTTGAAGTTTCATCTCCCTAATTTCTTATTTGAATTGTCTAACATCACGTAGAACAGCAGGTGCTAATTGAACCACTCCAAAACTTAGCATACTACAAAAAAAAAAAAAAACCAAAAAATACTTTCCTCTGGAACGGAATTTTCGACAAACGAAATTCTTTGAAAACAACTAAACCCGAATTTACGTCAAAGGATGAAAACATTGTCTCGAAACTTTGTTATTTGTTTTTAAAGAAAACTTTCCAGCATAAAAAATATCCTCGCTTTTCTAATATTTCGATCCTCGCAAAGGAAAAGGAAAACTTTTTTTCAGTGAAGTGGTTGATTTTCTTGGAGTCCTGGAGCTTGCTTCAAATATATTCTTGCCCATCACAATTCTAAAATTTATTAACTATGGGAAATTTCATAATATATTTCGTAAACTAAAGATCTGAAAACTTCTAAATTGGCACACCCAAAGAAATAACACTTTCCTCTGGAACGAAATTCACCTTAGATACAAAATATTTTCTTTAAGAAAAAACAAATCCGAAGTTAAGACAAGCATTGCATCGATTAGCGCTACCCTTGTTATTTGTTTTTACAGTATTTTTTAGAGTCAAAAGAAAACTTTGTTTGTCTAAAATTTCGTTCATCAGAACAGAAAACTTTTCTTTCAGTGTAAACATGTTTTTTTCACGATTAGGGCTAACTATGGTATATTGATGTTGTCATTTTAGAGTTTAATTTTTTATGGATTTTAATAAATTCCTGGAAACAAAAAACAGTTGAATTTGATTTTGATAAATTTGAATTCTGGGAAACCATATTACCCAATCTTTTTTGTAATTTTCTATCACATCACATGGTTTTCCAATTACTGAAATATGTTTGCCAACAGCAAATGATCCAAATATTGAAGTATAGCTTTTGTTTTCCTTTCTCATAGTGCTTCAATCAAAAGAATAATGTCTGATAAAGCAGAGTACATTGCCATTAGTACTAAAAATTCTATAGTTGAACGTTTCACACTATAAATGTAAGGCAAAGCTCCCAAAACCAAATCCATATATCCTGCAGTCATGCTCGAAAATACATTTGTAAATATTTACACCATATATCAATCTAGACAATTTTATAGCAACGAAGGAGGAATACTAAAGTGAGAAAAAAAACTATATACAGCAATATAAGGTTGTCTGATAAGTCCCCGGTCTGACATATAGATGGCGTCGCTAGTATTAAATGCATATTATTTATATATATAGTACCAACCTTCAAATGATTCGTGTCAAAATTTGACGTCTGTAAGTCAAATAGAGCGTCTTTTGTGAAGCAACTTTTGTTATTGTGAAAAAAATGGAAAAAAGGAATTTTGTGTTTTGATAAAATACTGTTTTCTGAAGGGAAAAAATACGGTGGAAGCAAAAACTTGGCTTGATAATTAGTTTCCGGACTCTGCCCCAGGGAAATCAACAATAATTGATTGGTATGCAAAATTCAAGCGTGGTGAAATGAGCACGGAGGACGGTGAACGCAGTGGACGCCAGAAAAATGTGGTTACCGACGAAAACATCAAAAAAATCCACAAAATGATTTTGAATGACCGTAAAATGAAGTTGATCGAGATAGCAGAGGCCTTAAAGATGTCAAAGGAATGTGTTGGTGATATCATCATTCAATATTTGGATATGCGGAAGCTCTGTGCAAAATGGGTGCCGCGCGAGCTCACATTTGACCAAAAACAACAACGTGTTGATGATTCTGAGCGGCGTTTGCAGCTGTTAACTCGTAATACACCCGAGTTTTTCCGTCGATATGTGACAATGGATGAAACATGGCTCCATCACTACACTCCTGAGTCCAATCGACAGTCGGCTGAGTGGACAGCGACCGGTGAACCGTCTCCGAAGCGCGGAAAGACTCAAAAGTCCGCTGGCAAAGTAATGGCCTCTGTTTTTTGGGATGCGCATGGAATAATTTTTATCGATTATCTTGAGAAGGGAAAAACCATCAACAGTGACTATTATATGGCGTTATTGGAGCGTTTGAAGGTCGAAATCGCAGCAAAACGGCCCCATATGAAGAAGAAAAAGTGTTGTTCCGCCACCACGACAACGCACCGTGTCACAAGTCATTGAGAACGATGGCAAAAATTCATGAATTGGGCTTCGAATTGCTTCCCCACCCACCGTATTCTCCAGATCTGGCCCCAGCGACTTTTTCTTGTTCTCAGACCTCAAAGGGATGCTCGCAGGGAAAAAATTTGGCTGCAATGAGGAGGTGGTCGCCGAAACTGAGGCCTATTTTGAGGCAAAACCGAAGGAGTACTACCAAAATGGTATCAAAAAATTGGAAGGTCGTTGTATCGCTCTTGAAGGGAACTATGTTGAATAATAAAAACGAATTTTGACAAAAAAATGTGTTTTTCTTTGTTAGACCGGGGACTTATCAGCCAACCTGTTATACGATATATTCTGCATTAACCTTGTCTTGTAAAAAATTCATACTCCTCATGATGAAGAAGTTTTACGAATTTATAAATGATTTGCAAGCCGTTTTCTTTAACATTACAAAAAAGTTTCGTTGAAGTTGTAAAATTTTCTTTTGTCAACATGTCGTTACCAAATCATAAAAAGTACGAACATTTTTGGTAAAAGATTTCATACTTTTTCTAAAAACAGAACGAAACTTTTTCACAAAAATGTGTTAAAGGATAGTTGATTGTTCAAAATTTCCTTTGGGGGAAAAGAATTATTTTTTTTGCGCGTAATTACGATCTCTCAATTGTATTTCTAGAGATGATAAAAGTCCTTACTATCATTAGACACTTTATTTAATATAGCAACTAATTATACTAAGTAGCTCTCCTAATTTGACGTCTGGAAAATTTTGAAACCTCAATTTATTATTAACTTTTTTTTAATTTTAATCAGATCTTCAGAGCTGTATACACACAAAGATAAATTACTTTCCTCAGGCATTTTCGCTATTTTCTTGACGACGTTTTTTTCGCTGGGAAGCTATGCAAGTGTGCCTCCAAGATTTTCTATTTAATTTTAAAGAACATTTGCAGCATCGGAAACTTTCGTTCCTTAGAAAAGAGACTCTTCTTTCAGAGCGTCTACATATATTTTGAAGATCTCTGATATAGAATCCGATTTTAGGTTAGGTTAAAGTGGCAGCCCGATTAAGATTCAGGCTCACTTAGACTATTCAGTCCATTGTGATAGAAGAATCCGATTTTGATTTTGTCCTATCTACAACAATCTTTAGTGGAATTTTTTTCCATTTAAAATATTTTCTACAGCACAGTCTAACCATCCGCTTATATGGTGGATGCTTACGCCCTGCCCAATACTACGATTTTTTACTTAATTATACCCACGGCCATAGAATGGTGAAGGGGGTATAATAAGTTTGTCATTCCGTTTGTAACACATCGAAATATCGATTTCCGATAATATATTCTAAGACGATAAAGGGTGATACGGTCAAAATTTGGTCAATATAAACTTGACGTATTTCTTTCAATTTTGCATTTAAAAAACCTGAACACCCCTCATTTTGAAGGTGTGTGTGTGTAGAATGTTGCTCCTATTTTGATTTTGGAATTCACTCTTCAGTTGTCAAAATGCCGTCCAAGCAAGAAGAGCAGCGTATCAAAATTTTGCTCGCGCATCGCGAAAATCCGAGCTACTCGCACGCAAAGCTGGCAAAATCGCTAAAAGTTGCCAAATCAACCGTTACAAATGTAATTAAAGTGTTTGGGGAACGTTTGTCGACAGCCAGGAAGTCTGGATCGGGGGGAAACCGAAAACCGGAAGCCGCTGAGACGACAAAGAGAGTTGCCGGTAGTTTCAAGCGAAACCCTAACCTCTCTCTCCGAGATGCCGCAAATAAGCTGGGTGTATCGTCTACAACCGTGCATCGAGCCAAAAAAAGAGCCGGACTATCGACTTACAAGAAGGTAGTGACTCCAAATCGCGATGATAAACAAAATACGACGGCCAAAGCGCGATCCCGGAGGCTGTACACGACGATGCTGACGAAGTTTGACTGCGTGGTAATGGACGACGAAACCTACGTCAAAGCCGACTACAAGCAGCTTCCGGGACAGGAGTTTTATACGGCAAAAGGAAGGGGAAAGGTAGCAGATATTTTCAAGCACATAAAACTGTCAAAGTTCGCAAAGAAATATCTGGTTTGGCAAGCCACCTGTACCTGTGGCTTGAAAAGCAGCATTTTCATAGCTTCCGGGACTGTCAACCAAGAAATTTACGTGAAAGAGTGTTTGAATAAACGTCTGCAGCCTTTCCTGAAGAAACACGGTTGTTCCGTACTGTTTTGGCCGGATTTGGCATCTTGCCATTACGGTAAAAAGGCCAAAGGCAAAGTGGTACGCCGCCAACAACGTGCAGGTGGTTCCCAAGGACAAGAATCCTCCCAACACGCAGGAGCTCCGCCCAATTGAGAAATACTGGGCTATTGTCAAGCGGAACCTAAAGAAGACCAAAAAAACTGCTAAGGGCGAGCAGCAGTTCAAGGCAAACTGGCTTTCTGCGGCGAAGAAGGTGGACAAGGTGGCTGTACAAAATCTGATGGCAGGTGTCAAGCGTGAGGCCCGGCAATTCGGATTTGGGAAAACGAAAGCCTAACTGAATATTTGTCCTGAATTTTATACTAATTGAACTTGAAAAAGAAATTTAATTTGATTTTTTAAATAAACGATTTCAACGATTTGCACGCGTTTTCCCTTGACCAAATTTTGACCGTATCACCCTTTAGCGGTTTAGATTTAAAAAGGCTTGATTTCATGTGGTAAAGCAGTGGTTCTCCAATTCCTCTCTTTCCCTGTCATTCATAAGACTACAGCAACAAATTGGAGACTAAATCCAATGGGGCTACTTTGCCGGAAGGCATCGATTTCTATCCTCATTAAATAACCCTCGTGTCTATTTTTCCCATTTTAAGCAAATCATTCTCGGCTGTATCAAGACAATTCACATGAAGCTGAAGAAGTAACAGGTGCACATAATCAAAATCGATTTGTTTTCCCGAGAGTTGAAAAACATGGTAATCTATCTATTTTACACAAACATGCACACACACAAAACATACCACCATCCCTCGGAGAAGGATGGTGATGATGATGTTTGTGGTGTAGGTGTTAGTCATAGTAGTTGGCTCTCTTAGAAGCCAGGATGCGAATGAAGGCCAATTGTGTTCCTGTTTTCAATTTAAAACGAGTTTTCCATTGTGAAGCCACCAAATACGACAAGCGAATGGATTGTGTTAAACTCAGAACAGTAGATTGTGGCTCTGCGGCATTCTACAACCTTTGTTTGTTTCATCAGAAAGAAAAAAGAGAATGAGAACTAAATAACACGAAAACTTTTACACCTTTCTCGATGGCAAGTTTTTTGTTATAAATGAACTTTTTGTTGTTGTTAATAATGAAAAGCTGGATAAGAAAGTTGGCAGAACCTCTCTGATGGGGATGTCTACCATATGTAACCTTAACCTCTAGCACACACCTGATAGCCCCCCCCCAAAACTCAGGTGGAAGGTGGAGTCGTGGGGTCGTTTGTTCGTTTGAGCAGGACTTCAGGGATTTTAAAGTAATCTGAAAATCCTTTTGAACATGTTTACCTCCTCCATTCATTCGAAGGTTTCCTGATATGCCATTGTTGGAATTTCATTGTATTCGCGATTTGCTTTGTTGTTCCCTTCCAGCTACAGCTGCTGTTCCCTTCCAGCTACAGCTGCTGTTGATGATGGTTCATAACCTGCAGTTGTAAATGAAACGATGGCTGGGAAGTTATAGAGAGCCATAAGCGAATGTTTCGATATTGCAATTTGTTTTAACATGGTTTAAGTAACAAAAAAAAAAACAATTTCGAAGATATTGTAGTTGGTGGAATTTGTTCGGTAGACTTCATACTCAATTAATCGAACTTTAGTTCCTGCCAAGTTTTGCGATAAAGTTTGAAATAAATTTATCGAAATAGACTCAGGAAATTCTTGGCATATTTAACCGAAACTGAATTAATTGGATAAAACTATAAATTGATATACAGTGAAACCTCTCAAACTTGGACACTCCGAAAAGCGGACACCTCCTAAAAGTGGACAATTTTCTTGGAACATTTGCTAATAATCCCATTTAAATTAACCTCTTATAAGAGTACACCTCCTAAATGTGGACAAAACTTCGGCGACCGTGGGTGTCCAATTCTCAGAGGTTCCACTGTAATATCTTTGAAGATTAAGACAATATAGGTCTTTCGATTAAATAATATCTTGTGATAGTCATAGAACTTAACAAATTATTTCAGTTGAATCTAATGTTTTCCCCATAAACGAAATTTAAGACCAACGTACATCATTTGGAACCTTTTTTTTCGCTTTACAAAAGCTGGTTTGGAAGAGGAGTTTGCATGCCATTTTTTGATAAGAGTTGACGGCCTAAGATAAACATAACAACAATTTAATAAAAAACTAGGATAAAAACAACTTAGTTTTGAATTTTCTGGCTAATTGCATCTTCTCTACATCTTTCTCTCTTCCCCATGAATTCTCATCACATTCTCTTTTATAGTACAAAATTAAAACTACAATGTACCTTTTGCCCGGACGGAGAATTGCAACACGGAATATTCTCAGTCCAATATTTTGATGCGTTACAAACGGAATAAAAAAGTTGCTATACTCTCATCCTATAGTGCAGGGTATAACAATTAAATATGATCCTATATACACGTGAACCACTGAAACTTTCCTTGACTAAGAAGTTGAAATGGAACTATAATGGTCATTATGCCTTAGCAGGACATATTGGAATAAAATTTCTTTGTACGAGATTTTAATTCTATAAATTTGAGCCCTTTCAAGTCACTTCAATAGATCCGTCCGATTCCATTTTTAGCTCAAAGTCAAGAGACCTCCTTTTTATAGCCGAGACCGAACGACATTACACGTTACGGCGAAACCATTTATAGAAGATTTAATATATCACCAGCTTTAGTGCGAGGGAATAATCCACCGGTGAAAAAGTTTTTGGTGTTCGCTCAAAACTGGGATTAAATCTACGTCCCTTTGCAGGCAAGACGGGTATGCCAATCATTGCACCACGGTGTACAGTGCTTTGAAAGCGACAAAAAATATGTGCTCCGATTTTTATTCTAATTTCTATTTTTAATAATCTGACTAAAACCTTTTTAAAAAAATATTTGAATTTTAAGCTTTTCCTTTTTTAGGGTCCGATTTTAGCCAAGTTAAATGGTTTGTGTAGGTGATAATGGTGGTGGTTTTTTAACTAAAACCAACAAAAAAAAAAAACATAAATTTTATATAAATAAAAAAAAAAACACAAAAAAAATTAAAATTTTGACAATTTTTTTTTTAAAGTTTTGATATTATTCTACCCAAAAGTACGCAAAAAATATATGTCTCTAAATTTTGTTCTCACACAATTTTTTGGGTTGATTATAGACTATATTATTGAATAAAAAAATAAAATTTTGCTATTTTTGATTAAAATTTTTATAAAATATTTGTACTTTTTGAGTATATTTTTGGTAAAGCCCCTCATATATAATAACGAAGGGATTTATATTTTTTTATATTAATTTTATTAGGTTTGAGTTTTCGATTTTAGTTAATATTTGTTCTTAACTACCATTCACAAAACTAAAATTCTGTAAAATTTAGAAATTAACGGTGCACTGAAAAAAATATTGACCTCATATGGAAGATTAAACAGCTTAGGACTCGAAATTTACGCAATGCTAAGGACAAATTTCTTTAAAATAATGATATTTTAATATAAAAAAATGTATAATCCTTGTTTCAAAATTTTTTTTTCATTAAATTTAGGACACAAATCTTGAAATTTTGCGTCCCTCTGTTGAAGTTGTAGATCCTTGAAGTAAGGCAAATGTTCCTTAAAATAAAGAAAAATATTTTTAATTTAAATAACTTTGAACTTTGAAGTACTTGGCATAATTTGGATTTTGAAACTGGAATTTGTTTGTACATGAATACCTTTATAAATATGTCGCAAGCAGAGAATAAAAATTCGATGAATGAGATCTGTATCCAATTTTAATTTTATCGATCCTAGATTTAAAGAGAGGTCCCTAAAAAATGTCTTTATTTTAAAGAAGCCGCATCTCTGGTTCGGAATCAATACCAAAATCCTTAAAGGAAGGTCAAAATCTATGGATCCAAGTAAACTTTTTTTGGAGTGTGTTTGTTGATTTTTTTTTTTGTTTTTAATTTTAACACATTTGCCTTTTTAGCCATCTTGTGACAAAAAATTATATCTGATTTTCATTTCATGTTTTGTTTTTGTTTTATAATTGTTGTTTGTTTTCCACCCAAAACATAAAATTTTGCCGATTTTGAAAAAGTAGCGTTGTTTTTGCTAAAGTTTGTAAAACAGTAAAAAATTCTTTTTTTCTTTTTTGACCATCTTGGTGGTAATTTGAGAACTGGCGAAAAAAATCAAATTTGTATATGTTTTACAAACTTCTGAAAAATGAAGTTAAATTCTCAAAATCAGCATTTTTTTAATTAGTGCTTACAACAAGTAAAAACCAAAATCAGAAAAAGAAATCAAATCCAGAGATATAATTTTTGTTACAAATCCTCAAAGATGTACAAAAAGGAAAAAATACCTTTTTTACAAACTTTTGCTAAAATAACGTTACTTTTTCAAAATAAGCAAAATTTTATTTTTTGGGTTGAAAGCTAACAACAAATATAAAACAAACGTATTTAACAAAACGAGCCAAAATTATAGAAAATTAAAATTTGTTTAACTTTTCCCATAGCCGAGGGAACAAATTTTAGAGGCCTGTCTGCAGAGTTTCGGTCCACCTTGGGTCTCCAAATTTGGTTCCCTACTTGGTCAATACCTCGGTTCTAATATTACAAAGAGTGATCTATAACCGTTACCAAGTGACGGACATTTTCCTATTTGTGTTATCTCATCATTTTATGCAATCCGATATTTTTGATCCCTTTGTGAGTGGTCCGATCTTCGTATTTATCTTAGTTTTAACCATCAACAAGGCCCCTTAAAAGATTCGTTTTCCTACGATGCCTCCTTCTATTTTTATCCATTCGTTGTATGGGATCGAAGCACTGTCCGGTGAGTCCTTGTGAACAACCAAAGTTGTTTGGTTTCTTTCAAATGGGTTGTGCAAAGAAAAAAATTTCGGTTGCTAAACTAACGCTAAATTTAACTTATTTTCATTGGAAAAAAATTATTTGCTTGTAGTTCAATTTTATTATTTTTATCGAAATTTTCCACAGCTTAATGAAATCTTACTTTTTTTAAGTATGTCTCAAAATTTTTATGAACTAAACGTGAGTGTAAAGTTCAATGACCGTACACATAAGTTCAATATGAATTAAAGCAAAAGAAGATTTTCGTACGATTCCCAAAATTAGTAAGAATGAACTACTGTATGGTTAAAATGATCATGATTTGGCGCTAATGATTTTCTTCTTTACTTTTAGTTAATTTTTTTTTCTATGAGATGATGTAATTTCGTGAACTGCAGTTAAAATTTACAACAGGGCATTAAAATTTCCTGGTTTTAACAACGCTTTGTGGAAATCTCAAAATGTGGAGTAAAATTTAGTTCAATTTTCGTGCAAGGTAGTTCATTCTCCTTATAAAACAGTTCACCTTTTTTCGGTGTGTGTGCCATTAATTTTTTTTTTATTTACTTTCATTTGGTTTGAAAAAAATTAATTTAACAGTTTTTTAACCCGCGAAACTTAATGTTTGTATGCAGCTATAAAGAAAAAGATATTGCATCGAAATAATAATTGTTTACAAGCGTTTATGTCTCCGTTTCGACGCAAGGTAAAATTTCACTAAAATTATAAAATCGGATATTTCTACCTTGTTTTTTTGTTTTTTACAAAAAAATTGCTGAGAAGGAAATAAATCACGTTGTCACTTAAATGAAAAAAAATCAATTAGTTTTTATTAGGTGGATTTAACATCTTGTAAAACACGCTATCCACTGGGTCAAAGATCGAGTGCGGTGTAAAAGGATGCACTCTTGGTCAGTCGTTAAAGACAAGTGTACACATTGGGAGAAGACAAGGCCAATGAAGATAACAAAGAAGATGAAGAGAAGATAAATTCGGGGTTTTTTGCTCTTATTTTTTACGCTTTATAATAAAGGGGAATTTCGTTTGTCTAAACTTTCGTTCCAGAGGAAATATTTTTTCTTTGAGAATGATATTGACATGGAATTTGCCAACTTATTAAGAATGAAAGAATTAAGACGTAATCTAAATCGCATTTTAATTTAAATTATAAAATTCACATTACTTTTTGTAGTACATGCCCCTATTTCATTGGAGTTGTTTAGCGTATGATTGCCTAACTAACTAACATTGAAGTCATACTCCGCTTATGCAAATGAAATGATACCATATGTTAAGAAACGCTTATACGATATGAAGCGTTCTTTAGCATCGCAGGATGATCTCTAATCGATAGTTTTATTTCATAAAAACACAGCATTGCAACATTTGTGGCTAACAGAAGTGTTGTCGTCCTTTTTATATTGCAATAAATGAAAGAATATACACTGGAAAAAAAGTTTTATTTCCAAGAGAAAGTTTTCTTTAAAATCTAATAAAAGGATGTTTCGATGTAAAAATTATATGTTTGGAACTCAAATTTGTAGCACATTATTTTTAAGTACAAACATGTTCATAAACTAGCAAACATGTTATGCTACATATATGTTAATAAGTTACAACATATTATGTTTGGAACATAAAATTTTTTTAGCTATAATATGTTTAGATGCAAACATATATTAATTTCAAAATTGCCTATGAACATATATGTGTTTAGAAAGAGGGCCTGAGTATGCTGCAAGTAAACCAACGGAAGGAACCAATTGTCGCCTTAAAAATATATACACACAAAGAACATTTCATTAAAAGTTTTTTCTACCATTGTATGCCTAAGATGAAACATAATATGTTTGGACAATACCAATTTTTTTGTTTGGACCAATCCTGAAAATATATGCTTGAAGGAAAATGTGTTTGGGAGAATATCCCAGCAAAAACTGGGTACGCACTAGTGATTCTTTCAGTAATAACATACCGGTAATCAAAAAGTTACTACTTGCAGTATTACCTGGGATTTAAAAATAATAACTTACCTGTGTAGGCAAAAAGTGATTCTTTCTATTAATACCGGTAATCAACATCATATCTTGAGGTCCGGGTTCGGCTCTACAGTGGGCATCATTAATAGTAGCGATAAGTAATGCCCAATTACATTTCAGACAAAACACTTGCCAATAAAATATACCTTTGTTGTATAAAGTTGTAATATAAAATACTGTTTTGATAAAATACTGTATTCTGAAGGGGAAAAATACGGTGGAAGCAAAAACTTGGCTTTCCGGACTCTGCCCCAGGGAAATCAACAATAATTGATTGGTATGCAAAATTCAAGCGTGGTGAAATGAGCACGGAGGACGGTGAACGCAGTGGACGCCCGAAAGAGGTGGTTACCGACGAAAACAAAAAAAAATCCACAAAATGATTTTGAATGACCGTAAAATGAAGTTGATCGAGATAGCAGAGGCCTTAAAGATATCAAAGGAACGTGTTGGTCATATCATTCATCAATTTTTGGATATGCGGAAGCTCTGTGCAAAATGGGTGTCGTGCGAGCTCACATTTGACCAAAAACAACAACGTGTTGATTATTCTGAGCGGTGTTTGCAGCAGTTAACTCGTAATACACCCGAGTTTTTCCATCGATATGTGACAATGGATGAAACATGGCTCCATCACTAAACTCCTGAGTCCAATCGACGGTCGGCTGAGTGGACAGCGACCGGTGAACCGTCTGCGAAGCGTGGAAAGACTCAAAAGTCCGCTGGCAAAGTAATGGTCTCTGTTTTTGGGATGCGCATGGAATAATTTTTATCGATTATCTTGAGAAGGGAAAAACCATCAACATTGACTATTATATGGCGTTGTTGGAGCGTTTGAAGGTCGAAATCGCGGCAAAACGGCCCCATATGAAGAAGAAAACGCACCGTGTCACAAGTCATTGAGAACGATCGCAAAAATTCATGAATTGGGCTTCGAATTGGTTCCCCACCAACCGTATTCTCCAGATCTGGCCTCCAGCGACTTTTTCTTTTTCTCAGACCTCAAAAAGATTAAAGGTTAGGTTAAAGTTACAGCCCGATTAAGATTCAGGCTCACTTAGACTATTCAGTCCATTGCGTCAAAAGGATGCTCGCAGGGAAAAAATTTGGCTGCAATGAAGAGGTGATCGCCGAAACTGAGGCCTATTTTGAGGCAAAACCGAAGGAGTACTACCAAAATGGTATCCAAAAATTGGAAGGTCGTTATAATCGTTGTATCGCTCTTGAAGGGAACTATGTTGAATAATAAAAACGAATTTTGACAAAAAAATTTGTTTTTCTTTGTTAGACCGGGGACTTATCAGCCAACCTGTTATAGTACATAATTTATATTACAAAATAACATCATTGAATAGATCGATGTCGTGGAGCGTGGAATAGTGTGTTGGATTACAAAACAATAGGGGTGAGTTCGCACTTTTTGGGTATCTTTATGGTAAAGGTATTATTTTTGGAGAGCTGGTATGCTTGCGAAGAAGTACTTATTTTTCGACTGCTGGTATGCTTGCACGGAAGTACATTCCTCCAATGTCATGCCCGTGTAAAATGTTACTACTGATATTTGTACGAGCAAGTTGTTACAATTTGGCGCAGGCATACTTGTACTCATACCTGGTAATAGCAGTTTTTGCTGGGATGTTACAGAAGCGATTTTTTGAGGGTGTGAGGACAATCGGTGTCTCGCTTTTCATAAATTTGGGGTTTATTTGCATCTAAATATAAAATTTCGTTTGTCTAAAATGTCATTCGGGAGGAATGTAGAAAATACTTCTAGTGAGTACAATATCGTCCCTACACAGAAAAAAATAATTTTTTGGATTCAATCATGAAATTATTGATACAATTAATTTTAACATGGAATGTCTTCAATCACAGAAATCATAAAAAATAATTAATACTATTAATTTTTTTGATTGATTTTTTTGGTTTTTATTAAAAAAATTGTTGAATCAATTAAGTTCTTAATTGCATATTATTGAAAATTCAATTATTATTGTAATTGAAAATATTTTGGTGATATTTGTTTCTGTGTGTTGTTGATTTTGCCAAGGCTATAAACCCAATACGGACACTATAAAGTTAGTTTACATGCCAAAAAATAGATTTCTTTTCTTGGAAAAAAAATTTAGACCAATTAAGTTTTCTTTTGTTTTAGACGAACGAAGCTTTCTTTTGTTTTTAAAAATGTTAAACGAAGTTTCTTGCGAACAAACGTAACAACGGGTACCATAAACAAAGACGTATATAACTTAAAAGAGACAATTTTACCAATAAAAGAAAACTTCTTTCTCTCTCTGCTCTGCTCTTCGTTTCAGAGGAAGGAATTAGTTTTTTTTTGTGTAGATTATAGATTACATTGCAAGTTCATATATTAATTTCATTTAATTAGTTTTCCATCTTGAAGACAATTTTTGTTATTGAAAATTAAAAAGTTTGTAAATGCGTAGAACACAAAGTTAGCAATCACAACCAACTTGTGGACGAGAGATGGCAACTGACACACTAATACTAATGCACAAAGGCAAGCATACTGGTATCAATGTCAGAAGATATCCTGCAGCAGTTTTCTTGACTGGTGTGAGAGATACCCAAATCCCTGTTGCTGATGTTCGTTGGTTTCGTTGGATGATACACAACAGCTGTGCTCATCATGTTAACATGTGGTTGGATGTTCCCTAACAAACTTTTATTATACACACATCTCCATAATGGGATATTCATTCAACACTAACACGTACACATTTTTATTTCTTTTTTAAGCCAAGAATTTTTATTAATACAGAGCGAGAAATATTTCCGATGGTTATCTTAACAATGTAAACTGGAATGAATGAATAATGAAATATTTGAACGATTTGCAGTGTAATCAAATTCAAATCTCAATTACATGAAAATTTATATTTTTTGAAATTCTGGAACTTTAAATTATGATTTTGGGTCATATTCTATGGGGTCATAGACCAGAAAAAAACTTGCTGAATTTCCAGCAGCTTTGTGAAGGAACAAAGTCAAGCATGTCCCACTTTGATGCGCTTCTTCTATGTATGAATTTCAACGTTTTCAGAAGCAATATAGATGTGAAGAACATTAAATCGAAATCTGCTAAATAGTTGGTAAGAACCCATAAAAAATTGGAAGTTGTTCCACAAACATTTCTTTTAAAGCGCATCCCGGAATCCCCCATACATTTTTTCCACTTCCGATCAGGGCTGTGGAGCCGGAGTCGGAGTTTTGGAGTCGGAGTCTGAAGATTTTGCTGGAGTCGGAGTCGTAAAAATTTTGCTCGACTCCGACTCCGGCTAAACCAAATTTTTTAAAACACTTCACATTTTTGTAACTAAGCAAGTTTTTACGCAAATTAGTTTCCATTGCGTTATTCATTCGATCAATGTACAGCATGATTTTAAATGAAAATCAATTTCCAATTACGGCTATCTTTTTATGTTTCCTAGAATGTTAGACAAGCAGATGGGCTGGATCGATCGATTTTAATTTTATTTTAAGGCCATATACATATGTGGAATATTGACAGAAAATTTTTTCAAAATTGTTTTTTATAGAAAATTTTGTCAAAATGTTATTTCTATAAAAGTTTTATTTCTATAGCAAATTTTGTCAATTTTATTTCTATAAAAAATTTATTCAAAATTTTATTTCTATAAAAAATTTATTCAAAATTTTATTACTATACACGCTCACAAAAAATCGCTTCTGTAACATATACTCCCAAACATATTTTGCTTCAAGCATATACATTTTTGGGTATTGCCCAAACATTTATATGTTTGATCTCTTCCAATATATAATATGTTTGAAAGCATATTGGTCTAAACAATATATGTTTGGGTAGTCTAAGTTCCAAACATTTTGTATTTTTGCATCCAAATTCAATAATGTTGTCTTCTAAAAAACAATATGTTATTATGTGAACATATAATATGTTTGGAAGCATTTTGCACCCAAAAATATTATATGCTTAAAAAAATTCTCCCAAACAATATTGTGCTCAAAATTTTATTTATTTATTTATATATTTACAATCATAATGAATTATGAAAATAAACAGGTAATATAGGTGCTAACAACAAAGGTTTTCGACCTGAATGCTCAAAATTTTGTTTCTGCCCAATTGTATATTCCCCGACATCTTTCTCACTTCCACGAGATTTTTTAGTTCTTAGCACATTTTTCTGTAATACAAACATTGTAGAAGAAATTCAATTTTATGATTTTTTTTATTTTAATTTTACCTTTTGCCGGACGGGGACTCGAACAGCGGACCACACAGTTTGTAAGGATTAAAGAAGTAGCTGATCAATTGCCCAAGGAAAAATAAAATGTTAATTTTGTAATAACAAGCAACAACCACCAACTTAATTCAATATCGCTCCCTGTTAAATAGCGCTCCAAGCTACTGAACACATATATGTTTATAGGCTATTTCTAAATTAATATATGTTTGCATCCAAGCATATTATATTTACAAACATTTTATGTCCCAAACATAATATGTTCTAACATATTAACATATATGTCCCAAACATGTTATGCTAGTTTATGAACATTATATGCTTGCACTCAAAAATATTGTGTTTAAAAATTTGTGTTCCAAACATATAATGTTTATAGCCAAACATATGAAAAACAGTCTTTTTCATCCGTGTAGAAATATTTTTTTCTATATAAAATTTAGTCAAAATTTTATTTCTATAGAAAATTGAGTCAAAATTTTGTTTCTATGGAAAATTTTGTAAAATTTTTTTTCTATAGAAAATTTTGCAAAATTTTGTTTGTTACACAAAAATTTTTTCAAAATTTTATTTCTATTGATAATTTTAATTCTATAAAATTTTTGTCAAAATTTTATTTCTATAGAAAATTTAGTCAAAATTTTGTTTCTGCAGAATATTTTGCAGAATTTTATTTACTACACAAAAATTTTTCTAAAATTGTATTTTTATTGATAATTTTTTCAAAATTTTATTTCTATAAGAAACAATTGTCCAATTTTATTTCTATAGTAAATTTTCTCAATATTTTTTTTTCTTATTGATGCTCACTGACACTCACTACTATAAAAAATGTATTCAAAATTTTATTACTATAGAAATATTTTTTTCTATATAAAATTTAGTCAAAATTTTATTTCTGTAGAAAATTTAGTCAAAATTTTGTTTCTATAGAAAATTTTTAAATTGTATTTTTCTAATTGTCTTTATATTGATAATTTTTTCAAACTTTTATTTCTATAAAAAATTTTGACAAACTTTATTCAAAATTTTATTTCTATATATTTGGTCAAAATTTTATTTCTATAGAAAATTTAGTCAAAATTTTGTTTCTGTAGAAAATTTTGCAAAATTTTGTTTCTATATAAAATTTTGCAAAATTTTATTTACTAGACAAAAATTTTTCCAAAATTGTATGCTCACTGATACTCACTGCTAAGTCGAAAACTTGTAGAAATGACTCAAATTTTCAAAATTTTCAATGAATGCATCATAAATGCATTTTTGCGAAATTATCTAAACAATTACAAATATTTCCCAAATATTGCCCGAGATTTTGTAGAAGTCTGATTTGAGATTTTATCAAAATGTAGATCTAAATACAAAGTTGCGCAGAGTATATTATAATCGGCCCGCCCGACTTTAGACTTTCTTTGCATTTTTATTTTTTGTTAAAATTGTGTTACGTCCCATAACGTTAGATTTAAATTTTAAGTACATAGATTTTGTAGATGTATATACAATTTTGTCTAAATCGATTCAGATTCAAATTCATGCATATGGAAATATAAACCTTTATAATTTTGGTCCACAAACACATATACTGTTCGTATCTTCTCATATTATGATGGGTATTTATATCATTATTTTATTTATTAAACATTGCCCTAAATTTGAAATATAGAGTTCAATTGGCATCTAATGTGAAATTAAGACCTTTTTTTGCATACATAAATAAATACGATACTTTATATCGATCCACTTACGGTATCCCCACAATAGAACTACAAATTAGTGGTAAAAATGTTGGAGTCGGAGTCGAGCAAAATTGGCTCGACTCCGCAGCCCTGCTTCCGATGCAGTCCTTTTGGACAAGTCTACAAAAATTTCTTTTAAAGAGCATCCCGAGATCCCCTATCGATATTTTTTAGCTTCCGATGAAGTTCTTTTGGACAAGTCTTAGAACGTATAGAATTCGGCCGTTTTAAGTGAAAATTTAAGTTTTAGACAATTCGATTTCGCAAAAAAGAATAGAAAATCAATAAAAAAAAGTAAAAAAACAAGTATATACAGCAGTAAGTTCGGCCGGGCCGAATCTTACATACCCACCACCATGAACCAAATATTAGGGTTTCCTTTGAAATTTCAGGAGGGCTTGAGGACACTTCCCGAAGATAAATTTAAAGATTTCACCTATGAGGTCTATATCAGATTCTGGATTTATAAGAACCATTTTTGTTTGAGTTTTAGAGGAATCATTAACATCTCTTGTAAGTGTGCAAGAAAAT
Source organism: Haematobia irritans (assembly GCF_050003625.1). Classification (NCBI taxonomy): domain Eukaryota; kingdom Metazoa; phylum Arthropoda; class Insecta; order Diptera; family Muscidae; genus Haematobia; species Haematobia irritans. The sequence goes on along the minus strand of NC_134399.1, from coordinate 60,124,275 downwards.
TGTAAAATAACGTCTTGATTTAAAATCTTAAATCTGTAGATTTTCACCCGAGAAGTAAAATCTCGAAATTTTGCATTGAGTTTCAAGCAATTTTCATGATCAGTGCGAAGTGAAGTCGGACTATATGGAGGCATTACCAAATGGACCGATAAAAACTTAATCCGATACACGTTTTTGTGAGCCAAAAATACCAGAATATTTACAATTTCAGGCAAATCAGATAAAAACTACGGTTTCTAGAAACCCAAGGAGTTAAATCGGGAGATCGTTTTTATGGGGGCTATACTAAAATATGGACCGATACTCACCGTTTTCGGCACACCTCTTTATGGCCCGAAAATACCTCTAGATTTCCAATTTCAGGCAAATTGGATAAAAACTTCGGATTCTAGAGGCCCAAGAAGTAAAATCGGGAAATCGGTCTATATGGGGGCTATACCAAAATATGGACCGATACACACCATTTTCGGCACACCTCTTTATGGTCCTAAAATACCTCTAGATTTCCAATTTCAGGCAAAGTGGATAAAAACTACGGTTTCTATAAGTCCAAGACCCAAAATCGGGAGGTCGGTTTATATGGGGACCATACCAAAATATGGACCGATGCTCACCATTTTTGGCACACCTCTTTACGGTTCTAAAGTACCTTTCGATTTCCAATTTTAGGTAAATTGGATAAAAACTGCGGTTTCTATAAGCCCAAGAAGTAAAATCGGGAGATCGGTCTATATGGGGGTTATACCAAAATATGGACCGATACTCACAATTTTTGGCACACGTATTTGTGGTCCTAGAATACCTCTAGATTTCCAATTTCAGTTAAATTGAATAAAAACTGCGGTTTCTATAAGCCCAAGAAGTAAAATCGGGAGATCGGTCTATATGGGGGCTAAACCAAAACATGGACCGATACTCACCATTTTTGGCGCACCTCTTTATGGTCATAAAATACCTCTAGATTTCCAATTTCAGGCAAATTGGATAAAAACTACGATTTCTATAAGCCCAAGACCCGAAATCGGGAGGTCGGTTTATATGGGGACTATATCAAAACCTGGACCGATATAGCCCATCTTCGAACTTGACCTGCCTGCAGACAAAAGACGAGTTTGTGCAAAATTTCAGCACGATTGCTTCATTATTGAAGACTGTAGCGTGATTACAACAGACAGACGGACAGACGGACATCGTTATATCGTCTTAGAATTTCTCCCTGATCAAGAATATATATACTTTATATAGTCGGAAATCGATATTTCGATGTGTTACAAACGGAATGACAAACTTATTATACCCCCATCACCATTCTATGGTGGTGGGTATAAAAAAATAAAAAAATTCAATCCCCGAACCTGTGCCGTTTGATTTTACAAATATATAATTTTTTACAAATGTATTTAATATAAAAATTGTCGCTGGTGAATAAGCGTTCCTTATTTTTTTATTCACAATAATAAAAAACATCTCAGGAAGTAGTTAGAATGTTATGCCGTGGTGTCCTATTAGGTTCATATTACAAACATTTGAATAGACGTTTTGATACATCGTGTTCAATGGAGTTTGTGACTGAGTGTGCTAAGGCGTTCTGTTATGGTGCCAACAGAACCAGGTTCAAACTCCGGTGGAAGCGAAGAAGTTTTTCAATTTCTAAAAATCAGATAATAAGAAAATAGAAGTGTAACAAAAAATACTGATAAAAATATAAAGTGAAATTGGTAAAAAATTGTTTTGTTTCATTTTTAAAAATTTCATTTTTTAAATTTCATTCAAATGAATTTCCAAGGCACAACTTCTGAAGCAATGCAAAGGATCCAAAAAAGGATACTTCCGTCCTATGACAAGCCAATGTAAAATTCATTGGAGATGATCCAAGTTTGCACTACTTCCGTATCATAAATTGGGGATCCAAACTACTTTTTTGGAAGCTCTTTGTTGGATGGGAAGAGGTGATAATAACATGAACAACTATTCTTTACAGGAGTGCAACCTAGTTAGCGAGAGACGAAGCATCCTAGTGCAATTCAACTGTTCTAATTTCATCATCACTATTATTTACATCTATTTATCAAGCTTGCCAAGACATTGTAGCCTTATATGTGCAAAAAAATGCTTAATTTTGCCCTGGTGTACCGCAAAGTACACCAATATGGACTCCATAATTTTGGTGCTCCCAAAGTTACATGTTTTTTGGTGGGAGGTCAATCAATATGATACCATACAGCGACAAACATAAGTATTGGCACACCAAGCAATTTTGATAATAAACACATGAAGCTTTTTCAAATTCGAACATATTTTAATTCGGATTGGAACTGCATTAAGCTTCTAGATCACTTTTTATTCTAGCAATTTTTTTGGTCTTTACATTTTGAGATTATACAAATATAAAAAAGGCAAATTTTTTGATGAACAAAATTATTGGTACAGGTAGTTCTAAATTAGTACATTTAGTACTTAGTGGGCTTTCCTTTTAATTTGATAACATCATCGATCCGTCTAGACATTAAGTGGACTAATTTTTTATGTTATCTGTTCCCAAATTCCCCCATTCTTTCATCAATATTGTACCACATTTCATCTAAATCGCGAATAACAATTACACGGCCAGACTGACGGATACAAAGAGTTAAACCGAATCAGGAGGAGATTCAGAGTTGGTAGGCATATATTTTTTATGCGGCCTAAAATCAATATTTCTGGTAGACACATCTTTTGCAGAATCTACACGCAAAAAAAACGTTTGGAAAACGTGTACCGAAAACGTTTTTCTTTTGGTAGAGTTTTTTGAATTGCTTCGAAAAGTATACACTTTTATCACCAAAAAAATTCGTTTGTTTCAAAATTTTTATTTTTTCAATAAAAAAAATTATTTTTGAACCAAAAACACAGTCCATTTCGTTTATCTCAAATACTGTTCTTTTCTGACTTTAGGTCTTTAATAAGACACATTTGAAAGTTCATAGTAAAAATTTAATATAGTAGAATGTAATGTTGAACATTTTTTCGGAATCTTCCGACCATATCTGGAATATATGCAAAAAAAAAAACTTTGGTCGAAGCAGGGATCGAACCCACGACCCTTGGCATGCAAGTCAGACGTAGCAACCACTGCTCCACGTTGCCCAACTAAATGTATTTTTCTGTTAAATAAACTTTGTTTAATCGGCTCGTGGGCGCCGCAAGCTATGCTATATAAATATAACTGGGTAATTGTCTATTGATGACAATAACGGCTACATAGCTCAGTGGATAGTGTGTTGGCTTACAAATTGCATAGTCCGCGGTTCGATTCTCCGCCCAGGCGAAGGTAAAAAAAAAATTCATAAAATCGTATAATTTCTTCTACATTGTTTGTATTACAGAAAAAGGTGTTAAGAACTAAAAAACTTCGTGGAAGTGAGAAAGATGTGAGGAAAAATGCAATTAGCCAGAAAAATTTTTTTTTGAGTTAGTCTTTATGAAATTGTTTTTACATCCTGGAAAAGAATAAACGTTTATCACAAAAAGTATATACTTTTCTTTCAAATACACTTTCATACCGGACAATTTTGTGATACATCACTTACATATAAACCCATCTTCCGATTTGATTCACAGAATTTTTCCCAGTCTAAAATTTCATAAGATTTGTCAGAAATTTTGAATTTAGAGTTGATTTGAGATCCATAAACAAATGCGCAAAATCCCCGTCGGTCCATATTTTGTATATGGAGATAATTACTTGAGAAATTAAACCTCTGCCAAACTGCTAATAAGAAATGCTGGAATCGGAGCCGGAGTCGAGCAAAATTGACTCGACTCCACAGCCCTTTTTTAATTTTGTTTATAAATTCGTAACCATTATGTTTTGAGATCATGAACGCTGGTTGTTGTTTTGACAACGAATGTAATCGTTGTCAGACTGACACCGCTTGTTCTCCGTTTGACACCACATGTGTGTTGATTCACTTTCATGAACGAATCATTTTGAAATGAGCAAGCCGTTCATGATTTTGTCTATGGGTGTACTTCCCTTCTATAACAAGTCCATGTTGCGGTTCCAAGTTGGGGATCGAAATTACTCGTTTGGAAGCTCTTCTTATGCTGCACGCAGAGAAGGAATATGATCACCTCAAACATGTTTAAAGAGCAAAATGTTATTTTTGTATGGTAACCATGTAACATGTTTGTCACTAAAATGTTATTTTCTCGTCAAATATAACCTGCTTGCCGAAATCAGATATATGCTTTCCGAGAAAATAACATGATTGCCAATACCATGTTACATGGTCATCACCCACCGTCGTGCAATGGTTAGCATGTCCGCCTTGCATATACAGGGTCGTGGGTTCGATTCCTGCTGCGACCGAACACCAAATAGTTTTTCAGCGGTGGATTATCCCACCTCAGTAATGCTGGTGACATTTCTGAGGATTTCAAAGCTTCTCTAAGTGGTTTCACTGCAATGTGGAACGCCGTTCGGACTCGGCTATAAAAAGGAGGTCCCTTGTCATTGAGCTTAACATGGAATCGGGCAGCACTCAGTGATAAGAGAGAAGTTCACCAATGTGGTATCACAATGGACTGAATAGTCTAAGTGAGCCTGATACGTCGGGCTGCCACCTAACCTAACCTATGGTCATCACCCAAAAATAACATTTTGCTCTTAAAACATGTTTGAGGTGATCATATTCCTTCTCTGGGTGTGAGAAATGAGGAAGTAGTTCTCAACTTGTGGCCCCCTTAACTAACCGTAGTGTGGAAACTGCCTTAGATTTTTTTCGCATGTATTTGTGGGTAAATATAAGAGCTAATCTATCAGTTTTGTTGGTAAGAAAGTAACAAACTTTTTTTTCGTATGCCAAACAAGATGAAAAACAACAGACGATTAATGGTTTTTTCTGTTTTGCTCCAAATTTTCATTAAAAAACCAGCTCCTCAATTCTATAATTAAAACAACTCTGACCATAATATCAACAATATCAAAAACAACAACTACTGAAACAACAGCAACACACCGTGAAACGTGCTGGAAAATCATATCCGTCCATTAACATCCCCAAGATACACACCGACCGACGAGAACAACAACCAAGCCATAAAATATGCCCATAAAAAGTCCTTAAATCCTCAATTAACCAAACAACCTTGCAAGTTTTGTACCATTTGAAAATAAAGAAGAAGAAGAAGGAATAAACGTAGAAAAATAGAAAAGTAAACTTCGGCACTTAAATAAACGTGTATTGCAGCTATCGCTGTTATATGCTGGAATGGTTTTAGTAGACATTTTGTGAATAATAGAACCTAGACACGTTCACAAATCATGGCGCCAATCGAACGATGGGGCCAAAACATGTCATCATCACAATGTAATTCATTTTTGTACCCACCGCCTTAGGATGGAGGTATAATAAGTTTGCCCTGCACCACTTTTTAGATCTACACTTTCGATATCATCTCAAATAATTAAAATCAATTTGGGTGCTATATATAAATGTTTAAACCTGACCCGGTCTGGACAAAATTTGTTAGATTTCTACAAAATATGTATGCAAAAAAAAAAAAAAATATTAATAAAATAAAATAAGAATAAACTATATAAAATATGCATGCATATCCAGAACGTTAATTCTAATCCCTGTGTTGTAAAACGTTGGCCTCTGTGGTTATGTGAGTGTAAATTGGGCTAAAGATATAGGTTTCTACGGAGGCCATATATGTATATGGATAAATTTCTGCACGTTTGTTAGAGGGCATATACTAACATCATGTAGCAAATTTCAACCGGATCGAATGGTATTTGCTCTTCCAAGAGGCTCCATAAGATATATATGGAGGGCTATATGTATAATTTTGGAACTAACAGTTGCCCGATATAACCCATTTGCAATAATACCGGAGGTCCATCACTAACAACTAATTATACCAAGTTTCAAGCCGGTACCTTGTTTGGTTCGGAAGTTAGCAAGCAAACGGGTTATATTCTCTATGGGGTCTGGTACCAATATTTCGATGTGTTATAAACGGAATGATAAAGTTAGTATACCATCATCCTATGGTAGAGGCCATTTTAAAATGTAAACCAAACCAATATGCCTCATTGTTGTGAAATAGATTATGTACACTGAAAGGAAAATGTACGTCATGAGAACCAGGGCTGTTGAGTCAAGTCAATTTTGCTCGACTCCGACTCCAGCATTTCTTATTGGCCTCGACTCCGGAGTCGACTCCAGGTGGTGTACCTAACAGGTTGGCTGATAAGTCCTAACAGGTTGGCTGATAAGACCTAACAGGTTGGTCTGACACATAGATGGTGTCGTTAGTATTAAATGCATATTATTTTTATATAGTACCAACCTTCAAATGATTCGTGTCAAAATTTGACGTCTGTAAGTCAATTAGTTTGTGAGATAGAACGTCTTTTGTGAAGCAACTTTTGTTATTGTGAAAAAATGAAAAAAGAAGGAATTTCGTCTTTTGCTAAAATATTGTTTTCTGAAGGGAAAAAATACGGTGGAAGCAAAAACTTGGCTTGATAATGAGTTTCCGGGCTCTGCCCCAGGGAAATCAACAATAATTGATTGGTATGCAAAATTCAAGCGTGGTGAAATGAGGACGGTGAACGCAGTGGACGCCCGAAAGAGGTGGTTGCCGACGAAAACATCAAAAAAAATCCACAAAATGATTTTGAATGAAGTTGATCGAGATAGCAGAGGCCTTAAAGAAATCAAAGGAACGTGTTGGTCATATCATTCATCAATATTTGGATATGCGGAAGCTCTGTGCAAAATGGGTGCCGCGCGAGCTCACATTTGACCAAAAACAACAACGTGTTGACGATTCTGAGCGGTGTTTGCAGCTGTTAACTCATAATACACCCGAGTTTTTCCGTCGATATGTGACAATGGATGAAACATGGCTTCATCACTACACTCCTGAGTCCAATCGACAGTCGGCTGAGTGGATAGCGACCGGTGAACCGTCTCCGAAGCGTGGAAAGACTCAAAAGTCCGCTGGCAAAGTAATGGTCTCTGTTTTTTGGGATGCGCATGGAATAATTTTTACCGATTATCTTGAGAAGGGAAAAACCATCAACAGTGACTATTATATGGCGTTATTGGATCGTTTGAAGGTCGAAATCGCGGCAAAACGGCCCCATATAAAGAAGAAAAAAGTGTTGTTCCACCAAGACAACGCACCGTGCCACAAGTCATTGAGAACGACGGCAAAAATTCATGAATTTGGCTTCGAATTGCTTCCCCATTTTCTTCAGATCTGGCACCCAGCGACTTTTCTTGTTCTCAGACCTCAAAAGGATGCTCGCAGGGAAAAAATTTGGCTGCAATGAAGAGGTGATCGCCGAAACTGAGGCCTATTTTGAGGCAAAACCGAAGGAGTATTACCAAAATGGTATCAAAAAATTGGAAGGTCGTTGTAATCGTTGTATCGCTCTTGAAGGGAACTATGTTGAATAATAAAAACGAATTTTGAAAAAATGTGTTTTTCTTTGTTAGACCGGGGACTTATCAGCCAACCTGTTAAACCTCATTTTAACAGTATACCAATTGTAATTTTAAGGTATAGTGTTCCAAAAATAGACCGATATAAGTACTCTATTTTTCCATATGTGTTTCTATGTCCAAACTCTAATTTTAAATTTTGATACGACTCGACGACAAACCTCAGCTTTTAGGGATGTAAAGAACTCTACATTTTAATTTCAGGCCAATAAATTAAAATACGACACAAGACTATAGAGAACCCACATAAAAATATGGGTACATAACAACAATCTCCAGAATATGAACTTATAAAAACACAAAATTTAAACAAATAATTAGGCTTCCAGAAGTTTAAGAAATAAAACCCTGGTATTGGTCTATATAGGCATTTTATAAAAAATAAATCTATATAAAATAGAAACACTAACAAAAAGATACACAAAGATCAAAATGTCGGGCTAATCAGATAGAAAGTTTAGATGTTAAAACTGCCAAAAATGAGGACGGGCAGAATTTCAAATAACCACTACCATACAACAGATGATGGTGAAACATCGATTTATAAATGGTCTATCAGTTATGGACATTGGAGGCCATTAATTTAATGTAAAGAATTTCAAGTGACTGTGATAAAAACAAAAGACCGGCTAAGATGGCACGTTGGCAGAGGTTTAATTTAAAATTACAGTTTCCAGGGACATCGGGTGTATAAGGAGATTTCTCAAGTAGGGCTATCTCAAAATTTGGGAAATTTCCGCATTTATTTATAGGTCTCAAATAACTCTAAATTCGAAATTTCTGACAAATCTTATAAAAATTTTAGACTGGGAAAAATTTCGGAAAACAAATCGGAAGTTGGGTTTATATGTAGGTGCTATATCACAAAATTGTCCGGTATGACCCAACTTCGAACTCGGCATGCCTGCCAAAAATTCAGAACTTTAGGTTCTACTGCTATATTGCCTTAAAATTATACCTTTATCAAGAGTATATACAGGGACAAAAGTCTATATTTTAATATGTTAAAAATGGACAATACAATTGATCAATTAAGCCCATATTCTTGTAAAACCTACTTTTTATATCACCGTGAAATTTCACCCATATAAATACACTTTGAATGGCCTGAAATCCAGTACTTCGTTTTTCGTTGTTCGGTTAAAAACCCTATTGGAAACTAATTTATCGAAATATGTCTTTCGTTACAAAGATATGAAGTGTTTTTCAAATTTTGTTTCGCCGGAGTCGGAGTCGAGCAAAATTTCTACGACTCCAGCTCTGAATCCAGCAAAATCTTCAGACTCCGACTCGAAGACTCCGACTCCACAGCCCTGATGAGAACGAATTTATACGATCCGGTGACGAATTTTTCGTCAAAAATGAGCTGACGCATAACTATAACGTAATCTATAGTTTCTGATTTAATGAAGTTTCCGTACAATGATGTAAATTTCTGTTTCCGTCCAAATACATTACAGGGAAGTTTGACGGCATATTCTCTACAATCTCTACATCATGTTTCTCATGAATGCTTAATGCGCCCTGACTATAGATAGTGTATCCAGTTAAAAATACCATTATCATCAGCTGTAACTAGCCGAGTATTCATTCTTTGTATTAAATATAAATCTGGTTTATTTTTAAAAATTTTATTTCTCCTTTTCTTTGTATATCTAATTATATTGTCTGATGTGACAAACTAATCTCACTACGTATTTAGTTGGATCCTTACGATAAAGGGATGTTTGCCTACCACCCTTAGCTGTTTGTTAGATTGTTATACGGCCAATACATTTTAATCCGTTTCTCTAAGGGACCGAAGTTTTTATTTGATTTTAATTCAACGTTGCCATACGGTTGCAGATTCAACAAACGGCTTCTTGGGATGACATTTGTGGCAATGTTTATTTTGCGACAGTATCCTTTTGCTGTCTCTGCTATACCCTCATTCCTGCTTCCGTATTCGTTTACCATAGGTGACATAGGTTTCGTAAATTGTTTATCCAGCAAGGACACTAATGAGATTGTTCTCCCTACTCCATAGGGTAAAAGAACGGCAGAGTGAAAAGTACCACCATTCTAAATAAACCTGACTGGGATAATTTGGGATTAAACTTCAACAAAAACAATCAAAGTTTTGAAAACAATACAAAAGAGATTTCGGAGGGTATCTTCACTCCAGTATCGATTTACCTATCCATCGGTTGAGGCTTTCTTATAAACGAAGGAAATGTCATAGTGGGGAACTGAAATCGGTGGCATAATTGAGAAAAGTTGATTATTTTCCAAAAAATAACTAAAATTTTTAAACTTAGTCCATATTTGTGTCTCTGGATTTTTTTTTATTGCGAGTTAGAGTCTATATTACGAGTAGATAGAAAGCTTAATCGGTCGTTAGAGCTCATACACTAACATTGCGTACCAAATTTCAACCGAATCGGATTAAATTTCAAGAGGGTCCGAAAGTCAATTCTGGGGATTGGTTTATATGGGGGCTTTATATAATGATGGCTCAATTCATTTGTGGAAAGGGGCCGCTTAGAAGTTAGCCTAGAGCACATACACTGATGCCTGCAAACCCTCGTGATACTGAGCCAATATTTAACGGACTAAAGGAATGTAACCCAGATCTTCCAACCGCCGATTGGAAGGTTGGTCGTTTGGATGATTTGGATGGACCAAGACGATATGCGGTGTTTATATTGAACATTGTGTCATTGTCGAATCTAGCCCAGACCCAAGGCCGGCTTTCATGATATCCATATCAAGGTATACAAAAGCGATCAGCCAAAGCATTCCGAAACGGATAAGCCTCCGTTAGAGTCAGAAGTGAAAAGATCTCATTACGAAGCCGAAAGAGACATAAAAAGTGCAGACATTGAAGAACATTGAATGAATTTTCTGCAGCCTCAAACCTCACCAAAGCTGAACCAAGGGTTGTTGCGAAAGTCACCGAGATCTGTGAAGTTCTTGATGACTCAATCGAAATGGCTGATGTGACGGTGGTTGAAAATTTGGATAGTTCTACGGTTCCTCCAGATAAATCTTCTCCATTGTTAGTCTGCTTGTGCTACCTTAAAAGTCCTTCTGATGGAAGAAGGACTCACATTTGGCAGACCATATTTCCAACAGTGAGGAATGGTGATTCCCTATACCTATAGGAGGAAAGGTGATTCCCTATACCTATAGGGAATCGTTTAATATGATGATATCGGAAATACCAGAGACAAATGTAAGCACTATGCAGGGTATCAAATCAACCGTGGAGGGGATTTGAAAGGCCTTCAAAATCCCACTGGAAGCTGTATGGCCTGGAGGATAGCCTAGGGGGAAAACTCGACCGCCTTGGTGGTCTACGGAGTTAAGTAATATGAGAAATCCTACAGGGAGCTCTTTGACATGGAAAAATTCACCAGATTTTGAGAGATTGGGACGCTTACAAGATGATTCTGAGAGGAACTGCGGAGGGCTCAGCAGAACTATTGGACTGAGTACTGTAGCAGTCTTCAAAATAGGTCAGATGCTTCCGGACTACGGAAGGTACTAGCATCCACTAATTCCGCTCCAGGTGTCATTAAAAAATCGGAGGGTCACATCGGACAACATCCAGTGAGGATACCCTAGAGGTACTGGTGGACATTTTGCTCGAAATCAGAACCATAGAAGGCTCTGCCGTCATTTCCTATCGAGGAAAGTGTATTGAAATCTAGAATAAAATGGCTCCAAATTGTTTTGGACCTTTCAAATCCCCCAGACCTGATGGAATTACTCCGGCGGATTTACAGGCAGTGACTAAGAATTATCACGTGGTTGTCGGCGATTTATAAAGGCTGTATCAACTTAGCATATATTATTACATAATTCAGGAAAATCCATTCACTCGACTGCGAAAGATTTCCGACCAATTAGCTTATCCTAATGCCTTCTTAAGACTCTGGAGAGGCTGATAGATATTTATCGTAGAACTAGCATCGATTCAAGATTACTCTCGGACCGACAACATGCTTACTCGAACGGCAGTCTACTGAGACTGCATTGCATGAAATAGTCAACTTTATTGAAAGCTTATTATCTGTCAATGACTATAAAATTGTGGCATTTCTAGGCATTGAAGGGGCATTAAATAACGTCAATCCGAGTTCGATTTTAAATGGATTGACAACTCTGAATGTTGATCAGGTGATACTTTGGCAGGTGATACTTTGGCTGTTAGACCAACTTCTAACGCAGCGACGTATATCAGCCACACTAGGACAAGCAAACATAGAAAGGTATGTGAAGAGAGGCGCTCCCCAAGGAGAAGTTCTATCACCTCTGCTGGGAGCCACCGTGGTGCAATGCTTAGCATGCCCGCCTTGCATACACAGGGTCGTGGGTTCAAACCCTGTTTCGACCAAACACCAAAGAGTTTTTCATCGCTGGATTATTCCACCTCAGTAATGCTGGTGACATTTCTGAGGGTTTCAAAGCTTCTCTAAGTGGTTTCACTGCAATGTGGAACGCCGTTCGAACTCGGCTATAAAAAGGAGGTCTCTTGTCATTGAGCTTAACATAGAATCGAGCAGCACTTAGTGATAAGAGAAAAGTTCACCACTGTGATATCACAATGGACTGAATAGTCTAAGTGAGCCTGAAATATCGGTCTGCCACTATACCTAACCTAACCTAACCATCACCTCTGCTTTGGAATGTTGCTATAAACAACCGCCTGGTTTCCCTAGAAAAAGAAAGGATAAAAGGAGTGGCATACGCCTATGAGGTGGCTGTAGTAGTCAGGGAGAGAGCCCTCCGGATAACTGAGAAATTAGCGAAGGAAAATAGTCGAGGGGTAAATCCTGCAAAGACCACAAACTTCCCACCCATCTTTTTAGGGGGTATTGAAATTCGTTCTGGTATATGTGCAAAATACCTGCATAGATTAGATGCAAAAAAAAATTTGAAGTGATATCAAGTAGGATTTTTTGAATAAGTATGCAGCAAAGAGATGAACTTCAATTTAATTGTGAGTTTTATTGAGAACTGCTAGCGGACATGTCTTCGATTGTATATTTTTTGATTTTGAATTTATTAAAGCTTTTTTAAAGTAGCCAAACTCATCGTTTTATTTTTTTAATTTTTTCCATACGATCTTCCACAATTCTCTAACGAATTTTCTCCCAAAGCGTTGTGTATCAGTTTTTCCCTACAGGATATCCGCATAAAAGCTATTCTTTCCTCTCTCTACCTTTTTGTTGCTTTGTAACGTCATAGGAATTTATATTTTACTTGTGGCCTCATTACTTCCGTGGCCCATAAATCATTTGTAATGGATTCCATTATTGTGGGTAGAAACATATGTTTTTACATTATCTACACATAGACATAAAAAATTTATGTACGAAAAAAAATATTTATAACATTCAAATATAAATTCACCTATATTCGTTTGGTTTTTTGTTTGTTTATATTACCGGCCAAATATTTTAAAGTATGCTCATTTTAAATGGTCTATATCTAATTTATGGTGTCGGGAAATTTGTGCAATTCTAGAGATACTAAAAAAAAGGCCAAAGACAAAATTCGAATTTATAGGACACGCAGAAAAATGCAATGACTTTAAACTAACATTAAAGGGAATTACTATAAAAACCTAATTGGTTTTGAGTAGATATTCAATCCAAATTTTTGACAATCGATTCAAACGTTATATCGCTTGTCAAAAAATTGGATTTATTTGCTCTTAAAGAAAATACTCTATAAACAAGTATATACAGCAGTAAGTTCGGCCGGGCCGAATCTTAAATACCCACCACCATGAACCAAATATTAGGGTTTCCTTTGAAATGTCAGGAGGGCTTGAGGACTTGAGGACACTTCCCGAAGATAAATTTAGGATTTCACCTATGAGGACTATATGAGATTCTGGATTTATAAGAACCATTTTTGTTCGAGTTTTAGAGGAATCGTTAACATCTCTTGTAAGTGTGCAAGAAAATTATAAAATAACGTCTTGATTTGAAATCTTAAATCTGTAGAAGTAAATTTTACATTGAGTTTCAAGCAATTTTCATGATCAGTGCGCCTTCTACACCCTCAAGAAGTGAAGTCAGTCTATATGGAGGCATTACCAAAAGGTCCGATAAAAACTTAATCCGATACACGTTTTTGTGAGCCTAAAATACCAGAATATTTACAACTTCGGGCAAATCAGATAAAAACTACGGTTTCTAGAAACCCAAAGAGTTAAATCGGGAGATCGTTCTTATGGGGGCTATACTAAAATATGGACCGATACTCACCGTTTTCGGCACACCTCTTTATGACCCGAAAATACCTCTAGATTTCCTATTTCAGGCAAATAGGATAAAAACTTAGGATTCTAGAAGCCCAAGAAGTAAAATCGGGAAATCGGTCTATATGGGGGCTATACCAAAATATGGACCGATACTCACCATTTTCGGCACACCTCTTTATGGTCCTAAAATACCTCTAGATTTCCAATTTCAGACAAATTGGATAAAAGCTACGATTTCTATAAGCCCAAGACCCCAAATCGGGACGTCTTTTTATATGGGGACCATACCAAAACATGGACCGATACTAACAATTTTTGGCACACATATTTGTGGTCCTACAATACCTCTAGATTTCCAATTTCAGGTAAATTGAATAAAAACTGCGGTTTCTATAAGCCCAAGAAGTAAAATCGGGAGATGGGTCTATATGGGGGCTATACCAAAATATGGACCGATACTCACAATTTTTGGCACACGTATTTGTGGTCCTACAGTACCTCTAGATTTCCAATTTCAGGTAAATTGAATTAAAATTGCGGTTTCTATAAGCCCAAGAAATAAAATCGGGAGATCGGTCTATATGGGGGCTATACCAAAACATGGACCGATACTCACCATTTTTGGCACACCTCTTTATGGTCATAAAATACCTCTAGATTTCAAATTTCAAGCAAATTGGATAAAAACTACGATTTCTATAAGCCCAAGACCCCAAATCGGGAGGTCGGTTTATATGGGGACTATATCAAAACCTGGACCGATATAGCCCATCTTCGAACTTGACCTGCCTGCAGACAAAAGACGAGTTTGTGCAAAATTTCAGCACGATTGCTTCATTATTGAAGACTGTAGCGTGATTACAACAGACAGACAGACAGACAGACAGACAGACGGACAGACGGACATCGTTATATCGTCTTAGAATTTCTCCCTGATCAAGAATATATATACTTTATATAGTCGGAAATCGATATTTCGATGTGTTACAAACGGAATGACAAACTTATTATACCCCCGTCACCATTCTATGGTGGTGGGTATAAAAAGGGGAATTTCGTTCGGGAGGAATGTATTTCTTCTTTGTGTGCATTACCACGACCCTATCTCCATTATTGAAGGATGTACATTAGAAATCTGAAACTTTTACCCTCCATTCAATGCTGCAGTAGGGAGCCACCGTGGTGTAATGGTTATCATGTTCACCTTTGATACGAAGGGTCATGAGTTCAATTCCACATTCGAGGGGATAAAAGACTCTCAGTAATACTGGTGATATTTTAGTGTGTCTTAAAGCTATTCTAAGTGATTTCACTGTAATGTGAAACGCCGTTCGGACTCTGCTATAAAAAGGAGGTCCATTGAGCTGAACATCGAATCGGGCATCACCTAGCGATAGAAGTTCACCACTATGGTACACCAACTGAATACCATGGTTAGGTTAGGTTAGGTGGCAGCCCGATGTATCAGGCTCACTTAGACTAAATATTCAGTCCATTGTGATACCACATTGGTGAACATCTCTCTTATCACTGAGTGCTGCCCGATTCCATGCTAAGCTCAATGACAAGGGACCTTCTTTTTATAGCCGAGTCCGAACGGCGTTCCACATTGCAGTGAAACCACTTACAGAAGCTTTGAAACGCTCATAAATCTCACCAGCAGTACTGAGGTGGGATAATCCACCGCTGAAAAACTTTTTGGTGTTCGGTCGAAGCAGGAATCGAACCCACGACATTGTGTATGCAAGGCGGGCATGCTAACCATTGCACCACGGTGGCTCCTGAATACCATAGTCTAAATGAGACTAAAATGACGGGCTATCACTATAGGGTAGCTTATACGTATTTCAATTATCTTCAGGTTGCTATTTTTTCTAAAGCGCTCTCTAACACAGCTGAAAGATTTATGGCAGTCACTTTATTGTTTACAAGCCTACAAAAGCATTTTGATCTATTGCATTCAGTAATAACGTTATTCGTGATGAAATTAAAGCGTGATGATGTGATTACTTTATATTTGTCTGGAAAACCACAAGTGGCTATCGTTGGAGCCATCCAGAATTTAAATGAGAGTAAATCTTTTATTTCTCGTATCATTGTTCATTACAGTGTTAGTAGAAGTGTTGCAGTCGATGAAAAATATCGTAACAACTCCAGAAATGATCCGAAAAATGAAGGCCAGATTTGATCGAAATCCATGTAGCAGTGGTAGAAAATTTGTTCGTGAGCTGAATCTATCGTGGGTACGGATGCAACACATATTGAAAAATGAGCTTGGACAAAGGCCATTAAATTCAATAGCTCACCGATGCACAAAAAAGTGAGATTGGAAAGGGCCACGGAGTTGCTTCGTTTGCACCAAAGTGGCCAGGTACCGATTTTGTTTGTTTTTTCCAATGAGAAGCCATTCCAAATTGAGGAGTTTATGAACAACCGAACTGATCGTGTTTACATGTCAAACAGGTCAGTTGAAAATGACCTAACCTAACCTAGCCCCCATATTTCAAATCTGGCTTTCTAATTACCGCGCAAAAGTTCATATCAGTACGTAATTATTTGTATACTTCCCTTTTTATACCCTCCACCATAGGATGGGAGGTATATTAACTTTGTCATTCCGTTTGTAACACATCGAAGACCCCATAAAGTATATATATTCTGGGTCGTGGTGAAATTCTGAGTCGATCTGAGCATGTCCGTCCGTCCGTCTGTTGAAATCACGCTAACTTCCGAACGAAACAAGCTATCGACTTGAAACTTTGCACAAGTAGTTGTTATTGATGTAGGTCGGATGGTATTGCAAATGGGCCATATCGGTCCACTTTTACATATCGCCCCCATATAAACGGACCCCCAAATTTGGCTTGCGAATCCTCTAAGAGAAGCAAATTTCATCCGATCCGGCTGAAATTTGGTACATGGTGTTAGTATATGGTCTCTAACAACCATGCAAAAATTGGTCCACATCGGTCCATAATTATATATAGCCCCCATATAAACCGATAACAAGATTTGACCTCCGGAGCCTCTTGGAGGAGCAAATTTCATCCGAGTCAGTTGAAATTTGTTACATTGCGCTATTGTATGGCCGTTAACAACCATGTCTAACTAGGTCCATATCGGTCTATAGTTATATATAGCCATCAGATAAATCGATCCCCAATCACACAAAAATTGGTCCATATCAAGTTCATAATTGTATATAACCCCCATAAAAGCGACCCCCATATTTCAATTCTGGCTCTCTACGTATTGTCTAATATATACAACGTATGGACTAACTCACAATTTAGAAAACGATGTTAAGAAGTTTTAAGATACCACAACCCAAGTAATTCGATTGTCGATGACAGACTTTCGTAGAAGTTTCTACGCAGTCCATGGTGGAGGGTACATAAGATTCGGCCTGGCCGAACTTACGGCCGTATATACTTGTTTGGTCTAATGCGGTATATATTATTGGACTAACTTACAATTTAGAAGACGATGTTAAGAAATTCTAAAATACCTTGCCATCGGTAAGTGTTACCAAAACTCAAGTAAATCGATTGTGGTTGACAGTCTTTAGTACAAGTTTCTACGCAATCCATGGTGGATGGTACATAAGATTCGGCCTGGTGGAACTTACTTGTTAATTTGTACACTACGTTTACATCATTTCCCTTTTTTGAGATTTGAAATCATGTGTCTGTATGGAGATACGATTTGCAAAGTGAATCATTCGATTTTTACCATTTTGTAACATTAAAGCTTTTTTAACATCAAAATTCGATTAGTCAAACTTAATCTTGTGACCTTTTTTTGACAAAAAAAAAATCGATTTGCCAAAAAGACGGTTTGCAAGATAAGTCGTAACCATAGTACAGTAAAACCTCTAAAACTTTGACACTCTGAAAAACGGACACCTCTCAAATGTGGACAATGTTTGTAGGACGGCTGCTATATTATCTCATTAAAAGTTAACGCTCATAAGTGGACCCCTCCCAAATGAGAACAAAATTAAGGAACCATGACTAATGAGCTAAAGAGCTCTCTGCTAAAGAGCTCTCTGAGCGATTAACTTAAAGTTTCGCCTCGGATTATTTTGTTAGATGTTTTTGTTATATAATTTCTCGTAGTGCTAACATTAAAATCACCTCCTGTTCTAATTTTCCAATTATGATATGCTTGGCAAATGATTTATAATAGCTATAATACTCGACAAGGCTCATGTTGAAAAAAAAAACATAAGAATATAACAGAAACAGAAAAAAAGAAACAAACAAAAAAACGTGAAATGAAATAATTGCTCTAAAAGCAAAATGTTGGCCGAAAGTAATTGCAATTCATAAAAATGTATAAAATGCCAACAACAACATCGTTAATAAAATCATCAATGGCAATAATTCCGTATCTGACACTTATAATTCATTTATAACCTAAAATGATTTGTGTATTCGGAAATATTTTATGGCTTGTCAGAAAAATATTTATTTATATTTGTAAACTATTGCCAGCGAAATAGTTGTGGTTAATTTTGTACTCAATTATGGTTACAGGGTGTGACGGAGAAATTGCATAAGGATCAGGGTTGGCCTGTCACAAACTGTGACTTTTGCGACATACGTTTGCGACGGTATAATACGTATGTCGCAAAAGTCGTAAACCTACTGTAGAAAACCAAATTTTGAATAGAAGAAATCCTGAACATTTTTTAATTTAGTTTGACAGCATTTGCTGTGAGTTTCTGCAGAAATTTGTGAAAGTTTTCCCATGGCCAAGCCTATTTTCTTAGGTGGTATCGAAATTCCCGTTAGTGAGTGTGTAAAATACCTTGGAGTTATATTGGACAGGAGACTGAACTTAAAGCTAAGAAAGGACGAGAAAATCCACGTTTACCCTGTACTCGTGCAAAAGGCAATAGGGAAAATGTGGGGACTAAAACCGAAAATTGTGAACATTCCTAAGAATTTAAACTTCTTCTTGGATATCATCGAATTCGCTGCCAAGCCGACGCGACTAAAGTATTTTCAGTTTGCGACTTTTGTTACTTTTTCAACATTTACGACGCGTATGTGACTTTTACGACGTTTACAACTTTGCGACAGTCGCAAACCTAAAAAAGTTTGATACAGAGCATCTCTGATAAGGATACACATTAAGAAATTTTTAGTACGAAAAAAATAAAATTTTAATAAAAGTGAGCCAACGACATTCTTTCATCCTTTCTATTCATTGATATAATGAAACTGTTTATTTATAGTATGAAAAGTGTCGTTATTTAATAGAAAAACCATACAAATCACAATGTTGGCGCTACAACCAAAAGCCCCATGATTTTGTTATTGTTGATCTGGCAACATTTAATTTTTAAACATGAAATAAATATGGATTTTTCTAAATATGGATTTTTGAATGATTAACGAAACTTTCAAGAAGCGTCCCAGACTTCCACCATTTTCATATTTAATTATTGTTTCATTTGATAGAAGTTAGCGTGTTGGCGTGAAATTAATTCAGAATTTCTTTTTAATTATTACTGATTTTCAAACCAAAAAGTATGTAATTATTAAATTAAATAATTTAGTTTGAATTGGCAAAATTTGTTAAATATCTTTTTCTTCAATAATAGGAACAAACAATGAGATTTAATGTGTTTATGAAATTGTTGCGTTGGTGCAATTCTAATTAATTTCAGGGTGGCAAATACATGCAAAAATTCTACTTTTTCTTAAAATAAGTCGAAGACTATCGAATGTGGTTTAGAAGTTTCTTTTCAATCTAAAGGCAAGTACACACAAAAAAGTTTTGATTCATTCACGAAATTAATTGATCCGATTAATTTTTTAATTGAAAAGTCTTCAATCACGAAAATGATAGCATAAGTTGCCGTATTAATTGGGCATAACAAATATTTGATAACAAAATTAATTAATTTGATCTTAAAATTTCAGTTAATTTTTATACCTTCCACCATAGGATGGGGGTATATTAACTTTGTCATTCTGTTTGTAACACATCGAAATATTGCTCTAAAACCCCATAAAGTATATATATTCTGGGTCGTGGTGAAATTCTGAGTCGATCTGAGCATGTCCGTCTGTCCGTCTGTTGAAATCACGCTAACTTCCGAACGAAACAAGCTATCGACTTGAAACTTGGCACAAGTAGTTGTTATTGATGTAGGTCGGATGGTATTGCAAATGGGCCATATCGGTCCACTTTTACGTATCGCCCACATATAAACGGACCCCCAAAATTTGGCTTGCAGACCCTCTAAGAGAAGCAAATTTCATCCGATCCGGCTGAAATTTGGTACATGGTGTTAGTATATGGTTTCTAACAACCATGCAAAAATTGGTCCACATCGGTCAATAATTATATATAGCCCCCATATAAACCGATCCCACGATTTGGCTTGCGGAGCCTCTAAGAGAAGCAAATCTCATCCGATCCGGCTGAAATTTGGTACATGGTGTTAGTATATGGTCTCTAAAAATCATGCAAAAATTGGTCCACATCGGTCAATAATTATATATAGCCCCCATATAAACCGATCCCACGATTTGGCTTGCGGAGCCTCTAAGAGAAGCAAATTTCATCCGATCCGGCTGAAATTTGGTACATGGTGTTAGTATATGGTTTCTAACAACCATGCAAAAATTGGTCCACATCGGTCAATAATTATATATAGCCCCCATATAAACCGATCCCCCGATTTGGCTTGCGGAGCCTCTAAGAGAAGCAAATTTCATCCGATCCGGCGAAATCGGTCCATTATTATATATAGCGATCCCCGGATTTGACCTCCGGAGCCCCTTGGAAGAGCAAAATTCATCCGATTCGGTTGAAATTTGGTACGTGATGTTAGCATATGGTATCCAACAACCATGCAGGAATTGGTTCATATCAGTCCGATCCCCAGAGTTGACCTCCGGTGCCTTTTGGAGAAGCAAAATTCATCCGATCTGGTT
This sequence comes from Haematobia irritans, assembly GCF_050003625.1. Lineage (NCBI taxonomy): Eukaryota > Metazoa > Arthropoda > Insecta > Diptera > Muscidae > Haematobia > Haematobia irritans. The sequence goes on along the minus strand of NC_134399.1, from coordinate 60,103,564 downwards.
GAAATTTAGTACGTGGTGGTAGTATATGATATTTAACAACCATGCCAAAAGTGGTCCATATCAGTCCATAATCATATATAGCCCCCATATAAACCGATCTCTAGATTTGGTTTTGGAGCCTCTTGGTACATTGTGCTAGCATATGGTCGTTAACAACCATGCCTAACTGGTCCAAATCGGTCTATAGTTATATATAGCCCTCAGATAAATCGATCCCCAATCACACAAAAATTGGTCCATATCAAGTTCATAATTGTATATAGCCCCCATATAAGCGATCCCCATATTTCAATTCTGGCTCCCTACGTACCGTGCAAAAGTCCATATCGATTCGTAATTATTTGTAGACTCACCTAGACATACCTTGTTTTGTCTAATACATACCACGTATGGACTAACTCACAATTTAGAAAACGATTTAAGATACCACAACCCAAGTAATTCGATTCTGGATGACAGTCTTTCGTAGAAGTTTCTACGCTATCCATGGTGGAGGATACATAAGATTCGGCCTGGCCGAACTTACGGCCATATATACTTGTTTTAATTAGTTCAATTAAAACTTTAATTGATGTTAATTGCAAATAACAACTATTGTTTATTTGATTAAACTTAATCAGTTCAAATCAGATTTAAAAAATAATTAAATTAAACTTCAATTCATTTTCGAATTATTAATTAAATCAGTTAAAATAAAATAACGTAACTATTTTCAATCACTTTCTTAATTGATTTTGTGTTTCTATTTTGATTAAAAAATTTAATGTATCAATATTTTTTTTTTTAATAAAAGTAAAAAAATCCGTAATTTTTAATTTACTTAGTTTTTCGAGTTCGTTAATTGTATCAATTAAATTTTTAAATTTAATTAAAGTTTTCAGCTTCAATTAACTTTTTAATCAATTATTTCAATTTATAAACCAAACATACACAAACCTATTCGAAGCAACTTCAGTTTGGGGATTGTATATTACCGTATTCAATGCCAGCAAAAAACTTGTTCTAAAGACATAACTTTAGAAACACTTCCAAAGATGTTCTTTATTTTACACAGGATGTTCTTTCAATTAAATTTTTTATAACTCGTTTTTTATATTTTAATGGGTAATTGTAACTGTGTTTTGTTTCAAATGGTTTAAAAACAGAGTAAGAATTTATAAAATAGTACAGATTAATTAAATTTTGTCGACAAAAATAATGCTTAATCCATTTTAGAAAAACTGCGAATTTGTTAAAATATTTGGGGTCAAATGTCTCGGACATGTGTTAGCGTGTATTAAAAATCATTAAAGGAATATACAAATTTTTAATTAGGAAAAATATCTCAAAACTTTTTAATTCACATATAAACACTGAATTCGGATCACCCATTAAGAAGTGATGCAAATTCAGTGGAACGGCTGTTGTAATGATGGACATCCATCCTATGACAACTAACTTTGTCATCGAAATATTCGTCTCAGACCCATAAATTATGCATATTATGAGTCGTGGTGAAATTCTGAGTCCATCTAGCTATGCCCGTACGTCCGGCTGTCCCTTCGCTTGTGGAAATCACGTTAACATCCGAACGAAACAAGCTATCGACTTGAAACTTGGTATAGGTAGTTGTTATTGATGTATTGTAAATGGGTCATATCACACCACTTTTATAAAACCGGTCCCATATAAACCGGTCCCCAGATATACCTTACGAATTTACCTCCTGAAAGAGCATATTTCATCCGAGCTGATAGAAATTGGGTACGCGATATTAGTATATGGCCGTTAACAACCTTGCAAAAATTTGTCCATATCGCTCAATAATAGAAGTCTCATAAAAGAATGGATTTCATCTTATCTGGTTGAAGTTGGGCCCTCTAATTACCATGCGAAAATTTGGTTCATGTCACTTCATAATTCAGATATAGATGAATATCTATTTAAAACTATCAAAAACTGAAGGGGGTTATACATGTATTTTTTGCCATTTTTAATAGAAAGTAGACTTCATATGGACTAATATACAATATAGAAAACGATGGTATGAAGGTTCAATATACATTGCCATCGGTAACTGTTAACGGAAGGAAGAACTTACTCAAAATGAAAAGCCTACAATGTTAATTTCACTTTACTTTTGTCCACAGTAGTATAGATATCGAATATTTTTTAGGGTTTTCATACATTAATTTTTTTTCATTTCAATATATCATAAATATAATATCAAAAGTTAGAATTTTGGTTCAATAGCCCAAACCAGTTTATCCAGCTTTTTGAACAGAATATCACGTCCTGTATCACTCACTCTTGCTGTGTGCACTTTTTATTGGGAAATTCTTGATTTTTTTATATAAGCTGTTGGCTGTATAAATACGATAGTATTTATTTATTCAAGGTAAACTCTTTCAACATTTTATCATATTTTCCTAACAATGCTTCAATGAATACATATTTGCTGTTGAATAAATTCATGGCTCAAGCTTATGGAATTATGCATGATTTACTCTAAATGTTTGTATGAATAGGAAAATGGTTTTTTGTTTATTTTGTAGTTAGTTTTATTTTTTGAGCAATTTTTAAATTTAATGTGTAGTACATTAGGCCTGTTTTCTTTTAGTACTAGGTGCAACATTTGTATGACTATCCACAACATCGTTGCACTTGTATTCTATGCAAACATCCCTATTTTAAAACATACTTGCTATAACACTTCAAAACGATATTTAATAATCTATCAAATATACAGGTTATGATGTTTACGGACCTCCCATTCCATGCTATATGGACGTCCTATTCAAACGAACATATTTTTTGTGTGAAAGAACTAGTTATTAATACGAGCAGCATAAATATTTGGAAGTAATCTAAATCTCAGAATGCATTTACTTTGCCTTTACTATTGATCGGTGTTGGTGAACAAAAAAACAAAGAAGTATAAACGCCCGTAAGCTCGGCTTGGGTTTATCTTAAATACCAACCAACAGAGACTATTATTATTATCAATTTCGCTTGATAAAATTTTATTGTTATGAATTGTATTCCTTGAAGGAGATCGATTTAAATACTAAGGCGGAGACTACATTAGATTTCGAATCTAATCAAATTGTTTGAGTTCTAGAGGAATCATAAATTTTTGTCTAAGCCTACAGAAATTGGATGAGAGTTTCAGGCATTTCGGATTATATTTAAAATTTCAGGCAGCTTGTATGAAAATTGCTGCTTCTATACCCTCAAGCGATTAAATCGAGAGATTGGGGCTATATCAGAATATTGACTATTAGTACTTAGTAGATATATTTGTGTCTCCGAAGCAAAACTGCATGTTAAGTTTCAAGCAAATTGCATGAAATTATGGCGTACATGAATATGTAAATTCAAATAGGGAAATCGGTCTATGTGGAGGCAAACTTATTGTAGGCCCATACACGGTTGAAAAAGACTGTTTTTCATATGTTTGGCTATAAACATTATATGTGTGGAACACAAATTTTTAAACACAATATTTTTGAGTGCAAGCATATAATGTTCATAAACTAGCATAACATGTTTGGGACATATATGTTAATATGTTAGAATATATTATGTTTGGGACATAAAATGTTTGTAAATATAATATGCTTGGGTGCAAACATATATTAATTTAGAAATAGCCTATAAACATATTTGTGTTTAGTAGCTTGGAGCGCTATTTAACAGGGAGCGATATTGAATTAAGTTGGTGGTTGTTGCTTGTTATTACAAAATTAACATTTTATTTTTCCTTAGGCAATTGATCAGCTACTTCTTTGATCCTTACAAACTGTGTGGTCCGCTGTTCGAATCCCCGTCCGGCAAAAGGTAAAATTAAAATAAAAAAAATCATAAAATTGAATAATTTCTTCTACAATGTTTGTATTACAGAAAAAGGTGCTAAGAACTAAAAAATCTCGTGGAAGTGAGAAAGATGTGGGGGAATATACAATTAGGCAGAAACAAAATTTTGAGCATTCAGGTCGAAAACCTATGTTGTTAGCACCTATATTACCTGTTTATTTTCATAATTCATTATGATTGTAAATATATAAATAAATAAATAAAATTTTGAGCACAATATTGTTTGGGAGAATTTTTTTTTAAGAATATAATATTTTTGGGTGCAAAATGCTTCCAAACATATTATATGTTCACATAATAACATATTGTTTTTTTGGAAGACAACATTATTGAATTTGGATGCAAAAATACAAAATGTTTGGAACTTAGATTACCCAAACATATATTGTTTAGACCAATATGCTTTCAAACATATTATATATTGGAAGAGATCAAACATTTAAATGTTTGGGCAATACCCAAAAATGTATATGCTTGAAGCAAAATATGTTTGGAAGTATATGTTACAGAAGCGATTTTTTGTGAGGGTGTAGACAACTTATTATACACCCATAGAAAAAATCATGAACGGCGTGCTCAAGTCAAACCGATCCGTTCATAAAAGCGAATCAACACACATGTGCTATCAAACGGAGAACAGACGGTGCCAATGTGACAAGGATAAAATGACACCATGCGTTGTCAAAAAAAAAAAAAAAAAAAAACAAGTATATACGGCCGTAAGTTCGGCCAGGCCGAAGCTTGCGTAGAAACTTCTTCTAAACACTGCCATCCACAATCGAATTACTTAAGTTGCGGTAACGCTTGCCGATGGCAAGGTATCTTAAAACCTCCTAACACCATATTCTAAATTGTATGTAAGTCCATACGTGGTATACATTAAATTAAATTAAAATTTTGACAAAATTTTCTACAGAAATAAAATTATAACAAAATTTTCTATAGAAATAAAATTTTCACAAAATTTTCTATAGAAATAAAAATTTTGACAAAATTTTCTATAGAAAGAAAATTTTGACAAAAATTTCTACAGAAATAAAATTTTAACAAAATTTTCTATAGAATTAAAATTTTGACAAAATTTTTATAGAAATAAATCTTGGTAGATTATTTTTGCTTCGAGTGGCAACCGTGATTATGAACCGAATAAAATTTGAACAAAATTTTCTATGGAAATAAAATTTTGACAACATTTTCTATAGAAATAAAATTATGACAATGATGAAAATTTGATTATGAACCGAATAAAATTTTAACAAAATTTTTTTTTAGAAATAACATTTTGACAATGTTTTCTATAAAAATAAAATTTTGGTAGACTATTTTTGGCTCGAGGGGCAACCATGATTATGAACCGATATGGACCAATTTTTGTGTGATTGGCCATCGGCTATATATAACTATAGACCGATATGGACCAATTTTTACATGGCTGTTAGCAGCCCTATACTAGCGGAATGTACCAAATTTCAACCGAATCGGATGAATTTTGCTCCTTCAAGAGGCTCCGGAGGTCAAATCTAAATATTGCTCTAAGACCCCATAAAGTATATATATATATATATATATATATATATATATATATATATATATATATATATATATATATATATATATATATATATATATATATATATATATATATATATATATATATATATATATATATATATATATATATATATATATATATATATATATATATATATATATATATATATATATATATATATATATACACTTTATGGGGTCTTAGAGCAATATTTAGATGTGTTACAAACGGAATGACAAAGTTAATATACCCCCATCCAGTGGTGGAGGGTATAAAAAAAGAACCAGCGTTCATAATGTGAAAACGTAATGGTTACGAATTTAAACGAATTTAAATCGGAAAATCAATACCCGCTATCGTGACTCGAACTTGGATTGTCTGTACCATAGTGCATTATACCACCAACGGAGTTGCCATAAGATCGTTTAACGAATATTTGAAGACTTTTCATGGCCAAAGAAAAACGAAAGCCGTTCATGAAATCATAAACATTCCGTTTTGATTTTTCATGAACGTTTCCGTTCCATCCAGTAAAGAAAAATCATAAAATTATGGTCATAATTGCAAATGTGGCAGCTAAAACATATTTGCATATACCCGAGGTGACCAATTTTCAACGCCTATAGTCCTACCCGTGGACCCACTAGGCGCCATTGGTACCGTTGTGCGACTAAAGTCGCATTTTGCAAACTTTCTGGTGCCATGCAACTTTTTTAAAATATCCGAAATGTGCGACTTTATTCGCACGTATATGACGTGCTCAAATTTTAAGCCTTGTTTTACAAATGGACATTTTTGCAATTTTTAACTCGAATTTTTAATTTTTTTTTTATTTTTTTGATATCGGCGTGATGTTACTCTGTTTAGTTAAAATTGCCTAAAAATAATCTAAATTTTCTAAAATTAACCAAAATTTTTCTTCCTGATGGGTTCACTGTGTTTTCAGTGTATTAAGTAAAAGTTCGTTTTAAAACTGAATATAAAATATTCTTATATAACACCATTGAAATGCCCCACATATTACCCTTGTATGGGCTTGGTGTATGGTGTTAGAATATACCCTACACTCTACTTTGGCACTTTAAGTATTTGGTAAAAATGTGTCAAATCAAAATGATTTATTAGCACTTCTAATTATCTATTTCGATGCCATTGGAGGTTCTTGTATCTCTGCCAGTTAAAAAGCCAAATTAATTTAATTTATATTTTTTGTTTGGCCAATGAGCCTTGTCATTTGTCCTATATAATGACTCTGAATTCTAATAAAATTCTTTGTTGCCTTCCTCAACTTTCTTCCTATTGGTTTTCCAAGAACTTGGCTATCTGACACGAACTAAATTGATTCCTGTCTTCGTTTTCTCATCAAATATGCGCTGTTACGGTTAGAAGACTTAAGACAATTTGTTCTGTGCGTGCGTTGTCTTTTTTTTTTTGGTTATGGAAAATTATGATTTATGACTTCATTTCACGGAAATAAGCTTAAAGTATTACTCAACATTTTTTGTGTGTAAAATTGATGGTAATAATGTGGGTGAAAATGCGGGTGAAAATGCGGGTGAAAATGTGTACTATATTAAACCTAATATATTTTCTTATTACTTTTACATTTAATCGACTAATTTTATAAGATATTCAGCCTCTAAATCTGGTGGGTTGTGAATGGACAAATGGATGATACCATCTTTATGCTTATCGCTGTTAAATTGCTACAGCTTTACGCAAATTTTTAATATAAAAATTTTTTGGTTTGATATAGTTCAATATTAAACCCTCAAAAAAAAAAGTCAGTGGAAGCAGCAAAAATATTTGTTGTTTTATACAGTTTCTCTCTTCTACATAGGTATGATGCCAAAGAGTCCATATCCTTAACCCTTTCACTACCGATGTCCACTTAGAAGGACATTCGAAAAAGACACCAAATTCTATTTTCCCACTTAGTTTCGATTTATTTCTCGATGTTATTTTACAGCAGAGGCTTTAATCTAAATAAGCTATAAATATTTTCCATATTGGTGAGCACTACAATACATTTTTATAAACTTCTTTAACAATAAACGAAAAATACGAAAATTTGAGACAATTTTTCTACTGTATGTTTCTAGTAAATGGACATTTATACAAAAACTTTAGCTGATACTTCGACGGTATCTTTTTTGTATTTTTTCTCACACTGTGAAAGATGTTATGGGCCAAATAGCGCTTACTTTCGTAAGGCCATTTGGTCACAATTCAAGAATCAAGATTTCAGAAGAAGCTCATATAGCTCTTGTAGTAACAGGTTGGCTGATAAGTCCCCGGCCTGACACATAGATGGCGTCGCTAGTATTAAATTCATATTATTTTTATATAGTACAAACCTCCAAATGATTCGTGTTAAAATTTGACGTCTGTAAGTCAATTAGTTTGTGAGATAGAGCGCCTTTTGTGAAGCAACTTTTGTTATTGTGCAAAAAAATGGAAAAAAATGAATTTCGTGTTTTGACAAAATACTGTTTTCTGAAGGGAAAAAACACCGTGGAAGCAAAAACTTGGCTTGATAATGAGTTTCCGGACTCTGCCCCTGGGAAATCAACAATAATTGATTGGTATGCAAAATTAAAGCGTGGTGAAATGAGCACGGAGGACGGTGAACGCAGTGGACGCCCAAAAGAGGTGGTTACCGACGAAAACATCAAAAAAATCCACAAAATGATTTTGAATTACCGTAAAATGAAGTTGGTCGATATAGCAGAGGCCTTAAAGATATCAAAGGAACGTGTTTGGATATGCGGAAGCTATGTGCAAAATCGGTGCCGCGCGAGCTCACAATTGAGCAAAAACAACAACGTGTTGATGATTCTGAGCGGTGTTTGCAGCTGTTACCTCGTAATATACCCGAGTTTTTCCATCGATATGTGACAATGGATGAAACATGGCTCCATCACTAAACTCCTGAGTCCAATCGACAGTCGGCTGAGTGGACAGCGACCGGTGAACCGTCTCCGAAGCGTGGAAAGACTCAAAAGTCCGTTGGCAAAGTAATGGCCTCTGCTTTTTGGGATGCGCATGGAATAATTTTTATCGATTATCTTGAGAAGGGAAAAACCATCAACAGTGACTATTATATGGCGTTATTGGAGCATTTGAAGGTCGAAATCGCGTCAAAACGGCCCCATATGAAGAAGAAAAAAGTGTTGTTCCACCAAGACAACGCACCGTGCCACAAGTCATTGAGAACGATGGCAAAAATTCATGAATTGGGCTTCGAATTGCTTCCCCACCCACGTATTCTCCAGATCTGGCCCCCAGCGACTTTTTCTTGTTCTCAGACCTCAAAAGGATGCTCGCAGGAAAAAAAATTTGGCTGCAATGAAGAGGTGATAGCCGAAACTGAGGCCTATTTGGAGGCGAAACCGAAGGAGTACTACCAAAATGGTATCAAAAAATTGGAAGGTCGTTATAATCGTTGTATCGCTCTTGAAGGGAACTATGTTGAATAATAACAAGTATATACGACCGTAAGTTCGGCCAGGCCGAATCTTATGTACCCTCCACCATGGATTGCGTAGAAACTTCTACGAACGACTGTCATCCACAAATTTCAACTCACATGGTTGTTAAATATCATATACTACCACCACGTACCAAATTTCAACCAGATCGGATGAATTTTGCTTCTCCAAAAGGCACCGGAGGTCAAATCTGGGGATCGGTTTATATGGGAGCTATATATTATTATGGACTGATAGGAACCAATTCCTGCATGGTTGTTGGATACCCTATACTAACATCACGTACCAAATTTCAACCGAATGGGAAGAATTTTGCTCTTCCAAGGTGATCCGGAGGTCAAATCTGGGGATCGGTTTATATGGGGCCTATATATAATTATGGTCCGATATCGACCAATTTTTGCATGGGTGTTTGTGGCCATATATTAACATCACGTACCAAATTTCAACTGAATCAGATGAATTTTGGTCTTCCAAGAGGCTCCGGAGGTCAAATCTGGTGATCGGTTTATATGGGGGCTATATATAATTATGGACCGATATGGACCAATTTTTGCATGGTTGTTAGAGACAATATACTAACACCATGTACCAAATTTCAGCCGGATCGGACGTAATTTGCTTCTCTTAGAGGCTCCCCAAGCCAAATCGGGGGATCGGTTTATATGGGGGCTATATATAATTATGGACCTATGTGAACCAATTTTTGCATGGTTGTTAGAGACCATATACTAACACCATGTACCAAATTTCAGCCGGATCGGATGAAAATTGTTGCTATTAGAGGCTCTGCAAGCCAAATCGGGGGATCGGTTTATATGGGGGCTATATATAATTATGGACCTATTTGGACCAATTTTTGCATGGTTGTAAGAGACCATATACTAACACCATGTACCAAATTTCAGCCAGATCGGATGAAATTTGCTTCTCTTAGAGGCCTCGCAAGCCAATTTTGGGGGTCCGTTTATATGGGGGCTATACGTAAAAATGGACCGATATGACCCATTTGCAATACCATCCGACCTACATCAATAGCAACTACTTGTGCCAAGTTTCAAGTCGATAGTCGATTCGGAAGTTAGCGTGATTTCAACAGACGGGCGGACGGACGGACATGCTCAGATCGACTCAGAATTTCACCACGACCCAGAATATATATACTTTATGGGGTCTTAGAGCAATATTTCGATGTGTTACAAACGGAATGACAAAGTTAATATACCCCCCATCCTATGGTGGAGGGTATAAAAACGAATTTAACAAAAAATGTGTTTTTCTTTGTTCGACCGGGGACTTATCAGCCAACCTGTTAATTGAGGTAGGTTCTCAAAATTACAATTTTTGTTCTACATGCTCTTAGTACAAGTAAAAACAGAAGCAAAATTAAAGTTTTTAATATTAGGTTTATTTCGGTAGTGAAAGGGTTAAACTACGAATGTGAATTTTGCTTACCACACGCTCACAAAAAATCGCTTCTGTAACATATACTCCCAAACATATTTTGCTTCAAGCATATACATTTTTGGCTATTGCCCAAACATTTATATGTTTGATCTCTTCCAATATATAATATGTTTGAAAGCATATTGGTCTAAACAATATATGTTTGGGTAGTCTAAGTTCCAAACATTTTGTATTTTTGCATCCAAATTCAATAATGTTGTCTTCCAAAAAACAATATGTTACTATGTGAACATATAATATGTTTGGAAGCATTTTGCAACCAAAAATATTATATGCTTAAAAAAATTCTCCCAAACAATATTGTGCTCAAAATTTTATTTATTTATTTATATATTTACAATCATAATGAATTATGAAAATAAACAGGTAACAACATATGTTTTTGACCTGAATGCTCAAAATTTTGTTTCTGCCCAATTGTATATTCCTCCACATCTTTCTCACTTCCACGAGATTTTTTAGTTCTTAGCACCTTTTTCTGTAATACAAACATTGTAGAAGAAATTATTCAATTGTATGATTTTTTTTTATTTTAATTTTACCTTTTGCCGGACGGGGATTCGAACAGCGGACTACACAGTTTGTAAGGATCAAAGAAGTAGCTGATCAATTGCCCATGGAAAAATAAAATGTTAATTTTGTAATAACAAGCAACAACCACCAACTTAATTCAATATCGCTCCCTGTTAAATAGCGCTCTAAGCTACTAAACACATATATGTTTATAAGCTATTTCTAAATTAATATATGTTTGCATCCAAGCATATTATATTTACAAACATTTTATGTCCCAAACATAATATGTTCTAACATATTAACATATATATCCCAAACATGTTATGCAAGTTTATGAACATTATATGCTTGCACTCAAAAATTAAAAATTTGTGTTCCAAACATATAATGTTTATAGCCAAACATATGAAAAACAGTATTTTTCATCCGCGCATAGAAGATACATTTCTCTGCAATAAAGTTTGTCTCCTTGTTTAAAAAGCGATAAACTTTTCAATGAACTAGTTTTGTCCTTATAGTTAAGTGAATCGCTTTGGAATGGGTATCTTAACATGAAAGAAAATTCCGTTTGACTAAAGTCAACTAGGCTTTAATAATTCGGAAAATTTCTTCAAGATTAATTAAATCATCTTAAAAATTGTTGACTTTTTGTATCTTGACAACAAAGCAAAGATTACAAAGACTTTTACTTGGCACACACCCTCAAAAAAAATCGCTTCGTTAACATTCAAGCATATATATTTTCAGGATTGGTCCAAATAAAATATTGTTTGTATGGTTCAAACATATTATGTTTCACCTTAGGTATATACTGGTAGAAAAAAATTTTAATGAAATTTTCTTTGTGTAGATATATTTTTAAGGCGCCAATTGGTTATTTCCATTATTTTACTTGCAGCATACTCTCTAGGTCTCTAGGCTATTTCTACATTAATATATGTCCCAAACATAATATGTTCTAACATATTAACATACTCGTAGTGAAATCATCGATTCATCGATTGGTTTGATGATTGGAGATGATTCATAAATCTGTCTCAATACTTCGAATTACAACATTTGAGAAACTCACTTAAAGCTAGTTTTTAAGGCAAAAAATTTCCTGCTTAATAAAAAGAACTATTTTATACAAGAGTTGGTTAGTATTTTCCCCCGATATATTGAAATCTCATGAAATTAAACACTTGTACTTGATGATCTAGTCTAACAAATGTAATTTAATTACATATAGAATATATAAAGATATGTGCGAGATGTTTTTAAATTAAACAATGAAACCGTACACAGCTAATATGTCTGTCCTCGTGTGTATGTGTTGATTACTCTCATTTCAGTGGTGTAGTGGTGTTTTAGTTGGTATTTGTAAGAGAGCTATAGCAAGAAAATGTTTCCATTAGCTACCCATTTTTTGCTTTTGGTCCTTATCAAGCTGCCCGTATAACATACAATGAATGGTTGTGGCTATATTTCCATGGTATATGGTCAGATTCAAAACATTGCATATGGACATGTATAGCCGTAAATATACCACTACTATCACATGCAATACATAAACAAATTTAACATATTCAAACAGTTATTTGTTGGGTAAAACCTTGAACTCAATACTTTTGTCCACAGAAATCTTCTCAACTCATCAGCATGCAGCAGATTGTGCTACAAGTCCCCTACTATTTCATTATCAAAATATCAGATTCAGATTGATTCAGCAAAACAGAGATAGAGAGAAAGAGAGTGTGTGTGTGTGCAAATTAAACAACGTATACCCATAGAAAAATTATTATCATACGGGCTCAAATCGGTACCGTACGTTATTCATAGTTAGCCAACCCCGTATGGCACTATATCAATACCGAATGGTACACGCGGTACGCAAAGCATGAAATTATGATACGGTAGTAAGAAAGTACCACTATGGTATTAAAAACAAATCCTAAGCAGTATTAATATTTATACCGTAAAGGTATGGATGTATTAACTGAGCGGTATTACTGTCAATACCAAAACAGTATTGGGGGCTTAATATCAAACCGGTATTAATTATGGTAATTTATATATAGTAATATTGAAAATCCTCTCAGAGTTCAAAATTTGCTAAATGTACAGGAACGAAAATATACTAAACAAGTATATACGGCCGTAAGTTCGGCCAGGCCGAATCTTAAATACCCACCACCCTGAATCAAATATTAGGGTTTCCTTTGAAATTTCAGGGGGTTTTGAGGACAAATCAAGCAGAGCAGTTCAACCAATACACTTCCCAGGGATAAATTTAAAGATTTTACCTATGAAGACTATATCAGATTCTGGATTTGTAAGACCCATTTTTGTTTTAGAGGAATCATTAACATCTCTTGTAAGTGTGCAAGAAAATTATGAAATAACGTCTTGAAATCTTAATCGGCGCGCCTTCTATTCTAAGAAGTGAAATTTCAGGCAAATCGGATAAAAATTACGGTTTCTAGAAACCCAAGGAGTTAAATCGGGAAATCGTTCTTATGGGGGCTATACTAAAACACTGACCGATACTCACCATTTTAGGCGTATCTCTTTATGATCCAATAAATAAATACAAATTGGATAAAACCTACGGTTTTTATAATCCCAAGAACTAAGATCGGTCATTATTTAGGATATACCAAAACATGAACCAATACACGCCCTTTTCGGCACACCACTTTATTGTCATAAAATACTTCTAGATTTCCAATTTCAGGCAAATTGGATAAAAACTACAGTTTCTATAAGTCCAAGAAGTAAAATCGGCAGATTGGTCTATAAGGGGCATATACCAAAACATGGACCGATACTCACCATTTTCGGCACACCTCTTTATGGTCCAAAAATACCTCCAGATTTCCAATTTCAGGCAAATTGGATAAAAACTACGATTTCTATAAGCCCAAGACCCCAAATCGGGAGGTCGGTTTATACGGGGACTATATCAAAACCTGGACCGATATAGCCCATCTTCGAACTTGACCTGCCTGCAGACAAAAGACGAGCTTGTGCAAAATTTCAGCATGATTGCTTCATTATTGAATATATATACTTTATATAGTCGGAAATCGATATTTCGATGTGTTACAAACGGAATGACAAACTTATTATACCCCCGTCACCATTCTATGGTGGTGGGTATAAAAATAGTAAAAATGCCAAATAAAAAACAAAATAATTATTGTGATTTGAATAAATATTTTCAAAACATGGAAGCAGGTAAGTTTAATACTTTTATATCGCAATTATTTTGATAAATGGCAGATTTATTTGCAGGAAATTTTGATATCCTTATTGCGATGGTAAGGAGCTATAATTTTTACTGCGTTATTAATAGAACTGCATGTGCATAGTTTGAAATATTATCAGTATCTTATATGGGGGGTTTGTCATTCCGTTTGTAACACATACAAATAACGATTTCTCACTATAGGAGGTATTATAGTCTTTATCAGGGAGAAATTATAAGACGATATAACTATGTCCGCCTGTCTGGCTATCTGTTTGTAATCAGGCTACATCCTTCAATAACGAACCTAAATATAGTGCTGAAATTTTGCGCATAAACGTATTTCGTCTACAAGCAGGTCAAGTTGGAAGATGGGCTACATCGGCCTAGGTTTGGAGTTTGCCCCCCCATAAAACTGAACCCAAGTTGGGGTCTTCAGCACATTAACATAAAACTTTGATCCGATTTGCACTAAATTCAAAACGTAGAGGTATGTTAGGTCCATTAATAAGTGTGCTTAATTTGGTGTGAGTCTGTCAATGTTTTGCTACTTTTTTTTGAAACAAGTTTTGTTTTGAAATTCCAAATTGTGGAGTCTAAAGCATAAAGATACACATACTTTTCCTCTAGAATTTTATAAGGTATGCAGTTAAGAAAATAGAACAATAACCGATCATAAAACTGTCCTTCTAGATTCAAAATACCGACCCCACTTTGTTCAAATTTTGCACAAAAAAAAAAAGAAATAATTAATTTGAAAGGCCCATATCTCGCAAAAATTAGATATATTCGCACGCACACGTAATCATTTTATGGAGGTTTTCTAAGTTCTATCCAAAGCAAAAATCATGAAAATCGATTCATAATTGCCAAGTTAAACAAAATTTCATACATCCGAGGCCTTCTGGAAGGCGCACTGATCATGAGAATTGCTTGAAACTGAATGTAAAATTTCTAGATTTTACTTCTCGTAATCATTTAAACAATGGAATCTACAGATTTTAGATTTCAAATCAAGATATTATTTCATCAGTTTCTTGCACACATACAAGAAATGTAAAAGATTCCTCTAAAACTCAAACAAAATTCAGAATCTGATCTAGTCTTCATAGGTAAAATCTTTACATTTATCTTCAGGAAGTGTACTGGTTGAACTGCTCTACTTGGGAGAATATCTGTCATCAAACCCCCCTGCAATTTCAAAGGAAACTATAATATTTGATTCATGGTGGTGGGTATTTAAGATTCGGCCCGGCCGAACTTACTGCTGTATATATTTGTTTGCATTTATAAAGGATACTCTTTTGTTTTCTACTAAAATTCTTGTACTTTAATCATAAGATTTAAATCTTGTTGTGAAGAAAAGAGCTTAAATAAATATATTAAAATAAACATAAGTCTGAGTTTATCATCAGTTTAAGAGCATACTATTTGCTGTAATGTAATGAATAACTATTTGAATATGTCGTCCAGATGTGGGCTTTCCTTGTTTTTAATTTTACCTAAATCAAATTTTCTGTGGTTTCTTTAAAAACGATTTTATTAACAAAATATCATGTCTGTAATCTGTACATAAAACCAAAGAAAATATGTTGAGAATATAAATTAGCAACTTCTTGGTTATATTTCTTTACTTGCAATTTCTACAGAGCACATTAAATCTTAGATGCGATTAAGATAATAATAAATTTTTTTACATTTTTATCGTATGCTGTTATTATTCATGTGTATCATTTTTATTTTTTGCCTAAGAGGAAGGCATGACATACATTTGAATATCAGTAACATTTTCCTGTATATGTGAACTCAGTAGTCTTTCTTCACATATGATGGGCATATGCAAAACAAAAAAGCTCTTATCAGATACCAGAACGCTCGAGTGAGTGTACACGAGTATGATTTGTTTATATTTGGATAGTCTTGTGTACCGTACATTTACCAAAGAAATGAACAATATTTTGCTAGGAGTTATTTTTGTAATGTTGTTGTTGTTGTTCTTGGTATCTGTTATACATTTCGACAATCTCTCATCCTTTCTAAATTATTAATGGGGCCAGCGAAACCACCAACATAAACATTATGCGGCATGCATGCAGCACGGGTAACAATTTCTATATATGGTAAATGAAGAAAATTGAGGCCAAAAATTTAGACGAAGGTGATACTAACTGGGTATACAAATCGCATTATTTTATTAGATTTACCTTTGATTTCGTATTCACACTGGTAGAAAAAGTTTCGTTATATTAATGAAATGTGTCATTAAAATTGAGCCAATGAAACAAATTCATTAATATAACGAAATTTTTCGTTATTATAACGAATTTTCTGTTAGTCAACGAAACGTTTCGTAGTACTAACGAACATTTTCATTGTCTTAATGAAAATGTTTCGTTGTATCAATGAAAAATTTTCGTTGGCTCAATTTTAATGAAATTTTCTCTGTGTGCAGTGTTACTACACATGGATATATCACACATAATGTACTAGTTTTCAAATACAATGTTTTTATTCAGTTTTGTTTTTGTATCCAAACATATAAAAACCGGACTTTCTCTTTCGTGTATATATTAAAAAAAGCATTACATCTGAAGTACTAATTAGAAATCAATGCAACGACTGCGGAGCAAGATGACTTCCGTCCTATGACAACTTCGTGTAAAATTCATTGCTTCGGATCTACTACTTCCGCATCCAAAATAAAAACAAATAATATATGGGATTGATTTATGTTTAAATGAAAAAAAAACAAGTATATACGGCCGTAAGTTCGGCCAGGCCGAAGCTTATGTACCCTCCACCATGGATTGCGTAGAAACTTCTACTGAAGCCGATGGCAAGGTATCTTAAAACATCCTAACAACGTAATATATACCACATAGTCCATACGTGATATATATTAAACTACAAAAGGGCCGATAAAAAACGTATATAATTAAGTTTAAAGTTTCTATAGAAATAAAATTTTGACGGTTTATATGGGGGCTATATATAATTATGGACCGATATGGATCAATTCTTGCGTGTTTGTTAGAGACCACATTCTAACACCCTGTTCCAAATTTCAACCGGATCGGATGAATTTTGCTCCTCCAAGAGGCTCCGGAGGAAAAATTTGGGGATCGATTTATATGGGGGCTATATATAATTATGGACCGATATGGACCAATTCTTGCATGGTTGTTAGAGACCATATACTAGCACCACGTACCAAATTTCAACCGGATCGGATGAATTTTGCTCCTCTAAGAGGCTCCGGATGTCAAATCTGGGGATCGGCTTATATGGGGGCTATATCTAATTATGGGTCGATGTGGACCAATTTTTGCATGGTCATTAGAGAACATATACTAATACCATGTACCAAATTTCAGCCGGATGAAATTTGCTTCTCTTAGAGGCTCCGCAAGCCAAATCGGGGGATCGGTTTATATGGGGGCTATATATAATTATGAACCGATGTGGACCAATTTTTGCAAGGTTGTTACAGACCATATACTAACACCATGTACCAAATTTCAGCCGGATCGGATGAAATTTGCTTCTCTTAGAGCAATCGCAAGCCGAATTTGGGGGTCCGTTTATATGGGGGCTATACGTAAAAGTGGACCGATATGGACCAATTTTTGCATGGTTGTTAGAGACCATATACTAACACTATGTACCGAATTTCAGCCGGATCGGATGAAATTTGCTTCTCTTAGAGCAATCGCAAGCCAAATTTGGGGGTCCGTTTATATGGGGGCTATACCTAAAAGTGGACCGATATGGCCTATTTGCAATACCATCCGACCTACATCAATAACAACTACTTGTGCCAAGTTTCAAGCTGATAGCTTGTTTCGTTCGGAAGTTAGCGTGATTTCAACAGACGGACGGACTGACGGACGGACGGACGGACATGCTCAGATCGACTCAGAATTTCACCACGACCCAGAATATATATACTTTATGGGGTCTTAGAGCAATATTTGGATGTGTTACAAACGGAATGACAAAGTTAATATACCCCCATCCTATGGTGGAGGGTATAAAAATGTTGAATCAGTCAAAGTTTTAATTGTAAAGGGTGGTTAAAATTTCAAGGGCCGATGTTGATTTTGAATAAAACACAAACTATTTAGGAAATTATTGTAATTTTATTTTATTATGATATATTGGTATTACTCAATTATGTATGGAACAAAATAACGGCCAAATTTTATATAGAAATAAAATTTTGCAAAATTTTCTACAGAAACAAAATTTTGACTAAATTTTCTATAGAAATAAAATTTTGGCAAAATTGTCTATAGAAATCAAATTTTGACCAAATATATAGAAATAAAATTTTTATAGAAATAAAATTTGGCAAAATTTGTTATAGAAATAAAAGTTTGAAAAAATTATCAATAGAAATACAATTAAAACAAGTATATACGGCCGTAAGTTCGGCCAGGCCGAATCTTATGTACCCTCCACCATGGATTGCGTAGGAACTTCCACTAAAGGCTGTCATCCACAATCGAATTACTTGGGTTGCGATAACACTTGCCGATGGCAAGGTATCGTAAAACTTTTTAACACTGTCTTCTAAATTGTAAGTTAGCCCATACGGGGTATATATTAAACAAAAAAGGCCGATTAAATACGTATATAATCTAGTTTGACAAAATTTTCTATAGAAATAAAATTTTGACAAAATTTTCTATAGAAATGAAACCTTGACAAAAATTTCTATAGAAATAAAATTTTGACAAAATTTTCTATAGAAATAAAAATTTGACAAAATTTTCTATAGAAATAAAAACTTGACAAAATTTTCTATAGAAATAAAATGTTGACAAAATTTTCTATGGAAGTAAAATGTTGACAAAATTTTCTATAGCAATACAATTTTGACAAAAATTTCTATAGAAATAAAATGTTGACAAAATTTTGTATAGAAATAAAATTTTGACAAGATTTTGTATAGAAATAAAATGTTGACAAAATTTTCTACAGAAATAAATTTTTTACAAAATTTTCTATAGAAATAAAATTTTGACAAACATTTCTATAGAAATAAACTTTTGACAAAACTTTCTATAGAAATGCAATTTTAACAAAACTTTCTATAGTAATAAAATTTGACAAAATTTTCTATGGAAATAAAGTTTTGGTAAATTACAAAATTTTCTATAGAAATAAAATTTTGACAAAATTTTCTATGGAAATAAAATTTTGACAAACATTTGTATAGAAATAAACTTTTGACAAAACTTTCTATAGAAATGAAATTTTGACAAAACTTTCTATAGTAATAAAATTTGACAAAATTTTCTATGGAAATAAAGTTTTGGTAGATTATTTTTGGCGATATGGACCAATTTTTGTGTAATAAGTCATCGGCTATATATAACTAAAGACCGATATGGACCAATTTTTACATGGCTGTTAGAGGCCATATATTGACAAAATGTACCAAATTTCAACCGTATCGGATGACTTTTGCTCCTCCAAGAGGTTCCGGACGTCAAATCTGGGGACGGTTTATATGGGAACTATATATAATTATAGACCGATATGGACCAATTTTTGCATGGTTGTGAGAGACCATATACTAACAACATGTACCAAATTTCAACTGGATCGGATGAATTTTGCTCTTCCAAGAGGCTCCGGAGGTCAAATCTGGGGATCGGTTTATATGGGGGATATATATAATTATGGACCGATATGGACCAATTTTTGCATGGTTATTAGAGGCCGTAAACTAACATCAGGTACCAAATTTCAACCGGATCGGATGAATTTTGCCCCACCAAGAGGCTCCGGAGGTCAAAACTGGGGATCGGTTTATATGGGGGCTATATATAATAATGGACCGATATGGACCAATTTTTGCATGGTTGTTAAAAACCGTATACTAAGACCATGTACTAAATTTCAACCGGATCGGATGAATTTTGCTCCTCCAAGAGGCTCCGGTGGTCAAATCTGGGGATCGGTTTATATGGGAGCTATATATAATTATGGACCGATATGGACCAATTTTTGCATGGTAGTTAGAGGCCGTATACTAACATCAGGTACCAAATTTCAACCGGATCGGATGAATTTTGCCCCTCCAAAAGTCTCCGGAGGTCAAATCTGGGGATCGGTTTATATGGGGGCTATATATAATTATGGACCGATATGGACCAATTTTTGCATGGTTGTTAGAGACCATATACTTACATCAGGTACCAAATTTCAATCGGATCGGATGAATTTTGCCGCTCCAAGAGGCTCCGGAGGTCAAATCTGGGGATCGGTTTATATGGGGGCTATATATAATTATGGACCGATATGGACCAATTTTTGCATGGTTGTTAGAGACCGTATACTAAGACCACGTACCAAATTTCAACCGGATCGGATGAATTTTGCTGCTCCGGGAGGCTCCCTAAGCCAAATTTGGGGATCGGTTTATATGGGGGCTATACGTAAACGTGGTCCGATATGGCCCATTTTCAATACCATCCGACCTACATCAATAACAACTACTTGTGCCAAGTTTCAAGTCGATAGCTTGTTTCGTTCGGAAGTTAGCGTGATTTCCACAGACGGACGGACAGCCGGACAGACGGACAGACGGACGGACGGACGGACATGCTTAGATCGACTCAGAATTTCACCACGACCCAGAATATATATACTTTATGGGGTCTTAGAGCAATATTTCGATGTGTTACAAACGGAATGACAAAGTTAATATACCCCCATCCTATGGTGGAGGGTATAAAAATATGTAGCAAACAATTTTTATAGCAGTGAGTATCAGTGAGCATCAGTAAGAAAAAAAAATGTTGAGAAAATTTGCTATAGAAACAAAATTTGACAATTTTTTCTTATAGAAATAAAATTTTGAAAAAATTATCAATAAAAATACAATTTTATTAAATTAAAACTTCTATAGAAATAAAATTTTGACTTAAATTTTTATAGAAATAAAATTATCAATAGAAATAAAATTTTGAAAAAATTTTTGTGTAACAAACAAAATTTTGCAAAATTTTCTATAAAAATAAAATTTGCAAAATATTCTATGGAAACAAAATTTTGACTAAATTTTCTATAGAAATAAAATTTTGACCAAATTTTCTAACAAAAAATCTATTACTATAAAATTTTGATAAATTTTCCATAGAAATAAAATTTTTACCAAATTTTTTAATAAAAAAATCTATTACTATAAACTTTTGGCAAAATTTTCTATAGAAATAAAATTTTGACTCAAATTTTTATAGAAATAAAAGTATCAATAGAAATAAAATTTTGAAAAAAATTTTTGTGTAACAAACAAAATTTTGCAAAAATTTTCTATAAAAATAAAATTTTGCAAAATATTCTATAGAAACAAAATTTTGACTAAATTTTCTATAGAAATAAAATTTTGACTAAATTTGCTATAGAAAAAAATATTTCTATAGTAATAAAATTTTGAATAAATTTTTTATAGAAATAAAATTTTGACAAAATTTGCTATAGAAATAAAATGCTGACAAAACTTATGTTATTTACATTTTGACAAAATTTTCTATAAAAAACAACTTTGAAAAAATTTTCTGTCAATATTCCACATATGTATATGGCCTTAAAATAAAATTAAAAAAATAATTTCGATTGTTCGAAATATTTCAAATAAATTGATATGGGCATTAAAATGGATCGATCCAGCCCATCTGCTAGTCTAACATTCTAGGAAATATAAAAAGATAGACGTAATTGGAAGTTGATTTTCATTTACATGCTGTACATTGATCGAATGAACAACGCAATGGAAACTAATTTGCGTAAAAACTTGCTTAGTTACAAAAATGTGAAGTGTTTTAAAAAATTTGGCTTAGCCGGAGTCGGAGTCGTAAAAATTTTGCTCGACTCCGGCTCCACAGCCCTGTTTGCGACTATATAACGTATATATATTCTTAATCAGCGAGAAATTCTAAGACGATATAATCATGTCCGTCTGTCTGTCTGTTGTAATCACCCTACAGTCTTCAATAATGAAGCAATCGTGCTGAAATTTTACACAAACTTTTGTCTGCAGGCAGGTCAAGTTCGAAGATTGGTTATATCGGTCCAGGTTTTGATATAGTCCCCATATAAACCTGAAATTGGAAATCTAGAGGTATTTTAGAACTAAAAAGAGGTGTGCCAAAAATGGTGAGTATCGGTTCATGTTTTGGTATGTTTTGGTAGACCGATCTCCCGATTTTACTTTTTGGGCTTCTAGAAATCGTAGTTTTTAACCAATTTGCCTCAAATTGGAAAACTAGAAGTATTTTAGGACCAGAAAAATGTGTGCCGAAAATAAATTTCCTATTATACCCAACACCATAGAGTGGTGATGGGGGTATAATAAGTTTGTCATTCCATGTGTAACACATCGAGATATCGACTTCCGACTATATAAAGTATATGTATTCTTGATCAGGGAGAAATTCTAAGACGATATAAGCATGTCCGTCTGTCTGTCTGTTGTAATCACGCTACAGCCTTCAATAATTGCGCTATCGTCCTGAAATTTGGCACAGATTCGTTTTTTGGTTGCAGACAGGCCAAGTTCGGTCCAAGTTTTGATATAGTCCCCATATAAACCGATTTCTCGATTTGGGGTCTTGGGCTTATAAAAAACGTAGTTTTTGTCCAATTAGCCTGAAATTGAAAATCTAGAGGTACTTGAGGACCATAAAGAGGTGTGTCGAAAATGGTATCGGTCCATATTTTGGTATATCCCCCATATAGACCGATCTCCCGATTTTGGTTCTTGGGCGTCTAGAAACTGTATTTTCTATCCGATTTTCCTCAAATTGAAAATCTAGAGGTATTTTAGGACCATTAAGAGGTGTGTCGAAAATAGTCCGTATCGGTCCATGTTTTGGTATAGTCGCCATATAGACCGATCTCCCGATTTTTATTCTTTGGCTTCTATAAACTGTATTTATTACCCGATTTGCCTGTAATTGAAAATCTAGAGGTATTTCCACAAATATGTCTGCCGAAATTGAGGTGTATCGGTCCATTTTTTGGTATAACCTTCATATAGACCGATCTCTCGGTTTTAGTTCTTGGGCGTCTAGAGACTATATTTTCTAGCCGATTTGCTTGAAATTGAAAATCGACAGGTATTTTAAGATTACAAATAGGTATGTTGCATATGGTGCCTATTGGTCCATATTTTGGTATAGCCCCCATATAGACCGATCTCCCGACTATATTTCTTGGCCTTCTAGAATCCGTAGTTTTTATCCAAATTGCCGGAAATTTAGACGTATCTTAGGACCATAAAGAGGTGTGTCGAAAATGGTCCGTATCGGTCCATGTTTTGGTATAGCCCCTATATAAACTGATCTCTCGATTTTAGTTCTTGGGTTTCTAGAATTCGTAGTTTTCACCAATTCGTCTGAAAGTGGAATTCTAGAGGTATTTGAGGAACATTAAGAGGTGGTGAGTATTGGTCCATGTTTTGGTATAGGCCCCATATAGACCTAACTCCCGAATTTATTTCTAGGAACTCAAATCAAGGCGTTATTTCATCATATACACGATATGTTTATGATTTCTCTAAAACTCAAACAAAATTGGTTCTCATAAATCGAGAATCTGAGCTGGTCTTCATAGGTACAATTTTTAATTTTTTCTTAGGGAACCCTACTGGTTGCTTGGGAGAAGATTTGTCATCAAACCCCCTAAAATGCTGTATATTATCAAGTAACCCGCTACGACGATGAGTTTTCAAAGTAAACTATTATATTTGATTCATGGTGGTGGGTATTTAAGATTCGGCCCAGCCGAACTTACTGCTGTATATACTTGTTTCAACAACGTTTTGTGCAAATCTCAAAATGTCGAGTATAATATTGTTCAATTTTCGCACGACGTTGTTCATTCTTCCCAGCAAAAAATGGAGCACTATTTCAGCAGGATTGTAAGGAAGAGAGGCAGTACCAACTGCTTACAAAACAGCCGAATATGCGTTGATTTTTGTGGGCGATGTCCCGATTTAAAGCAGCTTCTACATAGCGCTGGTATAATTGCTCATTTTAATTGAAATATTACTCAGAAGTGATATATAATCTTGAGTATAGCATTGTTGGCGTGAAGGAAAACAGCACTACCTTACCTGCATCTATACAGCATGAATTGGTTGCAATAAAGTAAACGAATGATCAATAACAAGTTTGATTACTCGTTTACGTTATTGCTACACACAAAAAAAAAAATTCTGATTCAATCACGAAATTAATTGATCCAATTAATTTTTAATTGAAATGTCTTCTATCACAGAAATGATAGTATCAATTAAAAAATTAATTGAAGGTCAATTAAAAAGTTAATTGATCCAATTAAAAAATTAATTGATACTATTATTTTTGTGATTGATTTTTGTTTCAATTAAAAAATTTGTTGAAGTATTTTTGCTACTGCTGAAGTATTTTTTGCTGGGTTCCTATCATATAATTTACTTATTTTCTGTGTATCACAATGAACTGCATAGCTCAAGTGCGACTATATTTATCTAATTAGCCTATGTGGACACTTGAGTCCATGTGGTATAAATTTCGACTGTACATTAATAAACACACTGCAAAAAAATATTGTCGTGAGGTCAAAGATTTCATGTCCTTAAAATACGAATCCGAATTTTGCTTAGCAAAGAAGACATATCTCTTAGATATAAAGTTTTTTCTTTGTCCAAAATCGATAAACTTTTCCTTGTTATTAAGTGATTCGAATTACGTGTTCAAAAATAGGACATGTTTTTCAACACTTTATTTTAAAGACGTTTTTTACTTGAAAAACTGGAAGTCGGGTCAGAATTTCAGTCATTTACAGAACACGTTTGTAAATGACTTTGATAGTGTATGAAGAAGAAAACTCGAAAAAAACGAAAAATTAAAATTTTCTTTTTTCAAGAACGCAAAACTCAAAATTAAAAGAGAATTTTGTCTTAAATTTGTCCATACTTGAATTCTCCGCTTCTTTGGCTCAGAATCAATACCAAAATCATTGGAGTAAAGACAAAATGTTTGCAACGGGGCATGCTTTTTTTCAGTGCACATAAAGAAATTTTCATTAAAATTGTGCCAATGATATTTTCTAATTTTCTCATATAATGAATTATTTTTACACCATGACATTATTCGTTAATAGTATTTTAATTGTTCTTAACCGATAATTCGTAAAAAACGGAACACATTCCTTGACTTAAGTTTAATGATACATTTCATTAATATAACGAAGCTTTTTCTACCTGTGTACAATACAGCACCCCATTGTGTCCCTCAGTTAATATCGTGCTTAAGAACATTCTTTCAGACTTTGTGGGAATTCTTTTCAAGGAATGTCCTACACTACGTGTTTTTGTTATTCCACCTGTTTTTCGCCACAGACAGGCACTTAGGTACTTCGTGCATGATATACAGCATGATTGTTATCGCATATTTTCTTATTATTTGTTGTTATTCTCGAAAGATATTTCCAAGAATTATCGTGGAAATAAAAGGCCAAAGAACGGGAAGAAGAAAACCTAAAATAACAATGTAAGTTAGTCGTTTGGTTTATTTACGAGAGGACTCTTAAGATTTGTGCAGATTGTGAATACCCTGCGAGGAATATCTAAATATAAACATTGGATACTCTGCTCAATTGAAGCATCAAGACATCCTTTCTTTTCCATTGTGGACACTTTGACGCACTCACATTGTTGTCATGCCGACTAAAGTGGCAACCTTAAACAACGACATTGCCGATAGCAGATCATTGAAAAATTTATTTATCCACTTAGTTGCAGATAAAGTGTTATTTAATATGAAACTATGATAGTTTGTTTAAAAATGAAAATAAATATTTGATAAATGACAATGCAAAAGGTAAATATTTGTATACAACAATAGGATATAGAAGTCGTAGAGCTTTGGTCTCTGTGAAAATTTAACATGTTGGGTTATTCAAAGCTCAACAAATTGTAGAACGTTTCTCCAATATTGTCTAAACATTGAAATGCGAAAATCATCATATAAAGGAAAGTAATGAAGTGGTGGAATTCCGAAACATATATCTTCCCCTCCATATAGATAACAGAATCAATAACGGTAGGCCAATAAAAAAGTCATTGTATACAAAAAATCCGTAGTTAATCTAAAGCTAAATTTAATTTATTCAATTATTTTAAGCTCAATGACCACACGGATGAAAAAGACTGTTTTTCATATGTTTGGCTATAAACATTATATGTTTGGAACACAAATTTTTAAACACAATATTTTTGAGTGCAAGCATATAATGTTCATAAACTAGCATAACATGTTTGGGACATATATGTTAATATGTTAGAACATATTATGTTTGGGACATAAAATGTTTGTAAATATAATATGCTTGGATGCAAACATATATTAATTTAGAAATAGCCTATAAACATATATGTGTTTAGTAGCTTGGAGCGCTATTTAACAGGGAGCGATATTGAATTAAGTTGGTGGTTGTTGCTTGTTATTACAAAATTAACATTTTATTTTTCCTTGGGCAATTGATCAGCTACTTTTTTGATCCTTACAAACTGTGTGGTCCGCTGTTCGAATCCCCGTCCGGCAAAAGGTAAAATTAAAATAAAAAAAATCATAAAATTGAATAATTTCTTCTACAATGTTTGTATTACAGAAAAAGGTGCTAAGAACTAAAACTTCTGGTGGAAGTGAGAAAGATGTCGGGGAGTATACAATTGGGCAGAAACAAAATTTTGAGCATTCAGTCGAAAACCTATGTTGTTAGCACCTATATTACCTGTTTATTTTCATAATTCATTATGATTGTAAATATATAAATAAATAAATAAAATTTTGAGCACAATATTGTTTGGGAGAATTTTTTTTAAGCATATAATATTTTTGGGTGCAAAATGCTTCCAAACATATCATATGGTCACATAATAACATATTGTTTTTTGGAAGACAACATTATTGAATTTGGATGCAAAAATACAAAATGTTTGGAACTTAGACTACCCAAACATATATTGTTTAGACCAATATGCTTTCAAACATATTATATATTGGTAGAGATCAAACATATAAATGTTTGGGCAATACCCAAAAATGTATATGCTTGAGGCAAAATATGTTTGGGAGTATATGTTACAGAAGCGATTTTTTGTGAGGGTGAAGGGACCTCTTTTTATAGCCGAGTCCGAACGGCGTTCCACATTGCAGTGAAACCACTTAGAGAAGCTTTGTAACCCTCAGAAATGTCACCAGCATTACTGAGGTAGGATAATCCACCGCTGAAAAATTTTTGGTGTTCGGTCGAAGCAGGAATCGAACCCACGACCTTGTGTATGCAAGGCGGGCATGCTAACCATTGCACCACGGTGGCTCCCTTGCTACAACAGTAGCAAGGGAGGGAGTTGTGTCGACCGAATCAACACCCGTCTTATTCGGTCGACACAACTTATACCACATATGGTGTTTGTTGGGTCTGCCTACGATATTGGTTGTGACTACCTTCATCATTCGGTTGTGTTGCTCAACCTAAATAATACTCATGACCTAATCAAAAATATATTTAGAATCAATTACTTCACAATTAAATATTATATTTTATTTTATTTACATACAAATAAATCTAAATACGATATATGTATGTAATTAGTAGATAAACATTTTTGTCTAGAATCTCTACTTATTGCATCAAAATGTATCCACACCCAGATTCTTAGAGCAAACATTCTCTTTGACGGTGAACATGTAGCATGGTTGCCGCAACCCTGTTATTTTCTCGGACATTATGTACCTGCTGAGTCGCTGTCGATGAGGCCGTTATTCAGAAGCGATATCAGCTTCTTCATCGACAGTCAGGCAGCTATAAAGGCATTGTGCAGTGCTGACATAAGGTCTAGGGTAGTCAGCCGCTGTCGTCGAGAACTCAAGGTTCTCACTGAACAGCATAATATAACTCTGTGCTGGGTACCTGGGCACTATGGGATAATAGGAAATGAAAAAGCGGATGTGCTGGCTAAGGAGGGTGCTCGTGGAACGAACAACGTCCTAGCGGACGTTTTTCCTCCACTATCTTCTTATCATTACAGGATAGAGGTTAAATATGATGAGCAATGGCGAAGACTCTGGGTCTCTTCGGATGGCTGCGAGCAAACCAAGTTGATATGGGATGAAAAGAAACGTAGGAACTGTGAAATTTTGTTGTCGATGAACAGAGAGGAATTACCGCCATTGATTGGTATCATAACAGGACACAACACACTTGGGAAACACATGGTAAGAATAGGACTTAAAGACGATGATATCTGTAGATGGTGCCTGGACCCGGAAGTTACGGAGGACTAGTACCACTTCCTGTGTCAGTGCCCAGCTTTATCCTTTAGAAGAAACAAGATATTGGGCTCCTTTTTCTTTCAGGCTCTCACTGATCTGCGGGAGTGCAGCTTAAGGAACATACTTGCATTCATTAGGGCCTCTGGTTGGTTATTCTGAGATTTCTTTCAAAGAGAACGAGCAGGTGGAAGTTTCTGGTACAAAGCGGCCGCATCGGAAGGAGAAAGATTGAAAAATCACATCGAGGGATCACAATGGACATCAATACAAGAACATTGATGTCACCCTCTACAACCTAACCTAACCTAACATAGTGCTGCACATAAAATTAGAAAGTTAGGGGGTAAAGGTATCACTGCTAGATTTTATAAAACTAATTCCAGAACTTACCCACAAATACATCATATCTTCGAAGATTGGTGTATATGTATAAGTCCACATCAAAAATGGTCCACAGCTACTACCAGATACAAAACGGCAGGTGCAATGAAAAGTTAAAAATCACAGCTAATATTGTCACTTATTATCCTATATACAATATATATGCGTTTCTTTTTTAAACCAATTCAAAGCCTGCAATAATATGCCTTCCTTTGATAGTAAATAATTTGTTAAAATAAAAATGACATTTGAGAATTCATCAACCGGCATTCGGCTGAGAATACCAAATATCAGTTACAACTGCTAAATGACGGTTACGAAATTTATTTAAGGTAGGCCATATCTATCGAATTCAAATATTTTTTTTTTTCAAAAGAGAGGCAATTAGTTGCTACAACCATTTGTTTGCAATTACAAACGAAAATCTACTGAAATTATAATCAAATGATATTAAAAACAGACAAGTATATACGGCCGTAAGTTTGGCCAGGCCGAAGCTTATGTACCCTCCATCATGGATTGCGTAGAAACTTCATCTAAACACTGCCATCCACAATCGAATTACTTAAGTTGCGGTAACGCTTGCCGATGGCAAGGTATCTTAAAACCTCCTAACACCATCTTCTAAATTGTATGTGAGTCCATACGTGGTATATATTAAATCAAAAAAGATCGATCCAATACGTATATAATTCAGTTTGACAAAGTAGATATAAAATTTTGACAAAATTTTCTACAGAAATAAAATTTTAACAAAATTTTCTATAGAAATAAAATTTTCACAAAATGTTCTATAGAAATAAAATCTTGGTAGATTATTTTTGGCTCGAGTGGCAACCATGATTATGAACCGATACGGACCAATTTTTGTGTGATTGGACCAATTTTGGTATGGTTGTTAGCGACCATATACTAACACCACGTGCCTAATTTGAACCGGATCGGATGAATTTTGTTCCTCCAAGAGGCTCCGGAGGTCAAATCTGGAGAATGTTTTATATGGGGACTATATATAATTATGGACCGATATGGATCAATTCTAGCACGGTTGTTAAAGATCATATACTAACACCATGTACCAAATTTCAGCCGGATCGGATGCAATTTGCTCCTCTTTGAGGCTTCGCAAGCTAAATCTGGAGATCGGTTTATATGGGGTCTATATATAATCATGGACCGATGTGGACCACATTTTGCACGGTTGTTAGAGACCATATACCAATACCATGTACCAAATTTCAGCCGGATCGGATGAAATTTTCTTCTCTTTGAGGCTCCGCAAGCCAAATCTGGGGATCGGTTTATATGGGGGCTATATATAATTATGGACCGATGTGGACCAATTTTCGCATGGTTGTTAGAGACCATATACCAACACCATATACCAAATTTCAGCCGGATCGGATGAAACATGCTTCTGTTAGAGGCTCCACAAGCCAAATCTGAGGGTCCCTTTATATAGGGGCTATACGTAAAAGTGGTCCGATATGGCCCATTTGCAATACCATCCGACCTACATCGATAACAACTACTTGTGCCAAGTTTCAAGTCGATAGCTTGTTTCGTTCGGAAGTTAGCGTGATTTCAACAGACGGACGGACGGACTGACGGACATGCTTATATCGACTCAGAATTTCACCACGACCCAGAATATAAAGGGTGATTCTTTTGAGGTTAGGATTTTCATGCATTAGTATTTGACAGATCACGTGGGATTTCAGACATGGTGTCAAAGAGAAAGATGCTCAGTATGCTTTGACATTTCATCATGAATAGACTTACTAACGAGCCACAACGTCGAATTTTCAGTGAATGGGCCCTAGAAAAGTTGGCAGAAAATCCGCTTTTTTATCGACAAATTTTGTTCAGCGATGAGGCTCATTTCTGGTTGAATGGCTACGTAAATAAGCAAAATTGCCGCATTTGGAGTGAAGAGCAACCAGAAGCCATTCAAGAACTGCCCATGCATCCCGAAAATGCACTGTTTGGTGTGGTTTGTACGCTGGTGGAATCATTGGACCGTATTTTTTCAAAGATGCTGTTGGACGCAACGTTACGGTGAATGGCGATCGCTATCGTTCGATGCTAACAAACTTTTTGTTGCCAAAAATGGAAGAACTGAACTTGGTTGACATGTGGTTTCAACAAGATGGCGCTACATGCCACACAGCTCGCGATTCTATGGCCATTTTGAGGGAAAACTTCGGAGAACAATTCATCTCAAGAAATGGACCGGTAAGTTGGCCGCCAAGATCATGCGATTTGACGCCTTTAGACTATTTTTTGTGGGGCTACGTCAAGTATAAAGTCTACAGAAATAAGCCAGCAACTATTCCAGCTTTGGAAGACAACATTTCCGAAGAAATTCGGGCTATTCCGGCCGAAATGCTCGAAAAAGTTGCCCAAAATTGGACTTTCCGAATGGACCACCTAAGACGCAGCCGCGGTCAACATTTAAATGAAATTATCTTCAAAAAGTAAATGTCATGGACCAATCTAACGTTTCAAATAAAGAACCGATGAGATTTTGCAAATTTTATGCGTTTTTTTTTTAAAAAAGTTATCAAGCTCTTAACAAATCACCCTTTATTTTATGACAATAAAGTGGTGTGCCGAAAAGGGCGTGTATTGGTTCATGTTCGGATGAAATTTTCTTCTCTTTGAGGCTCCGCAAGCCAAATCTGGGGATCGGTTTATATGGGGGCTATATATAATTATGGACCGATGTGGACCAATTTGTGCATGGTTGTTAAGGATCATATACTAACACCATGTACCAAATTTCAGCCGGATCGGATGAAATTTGCTTCTCTTAGAGGGTTTGCAAGCCAAATTCGGGGGTCCGAATTTGCTATACGTAAAAGTGGACCGATATGGCCAATACCATCCGACCTACATCAATAACGACTACTTGTGCCAAGTTTCAAGTCGATAGCTTTTTTCGTTCGGAAGTTAGCGTGATTTAAACAGACGGACGGACGGACGGACATGCTCAAATCGACTCAGAACTTCACCACGATCCAGAATATATATACTTTATGGGGCCTTAGAGCAATATTTCGATGTGTTACAAACGGAATGACAAAGTTAATATACCCCCCATCCTATGATGGAGGGTATAATAAATGCTTGTGATTGAAGGAAATAGATCAGCACAACTGATATTTAATTCTGAGTTTACAATTTTCGTTAGTACAACTGATTTCCAAACAATTTGTTTTCTGTGTGTTTCGAAGGATCTCAAAATTTGTCCCATCTCATCTTATTGTGATGTCACAGTGGTGAACTTTATTCATTAAAATTCAGCCAAAGAAAAATTTTCATTGATATAACGAAACATGTTCATTAATACAATGAGAATATTCGTTAATAGTACGAAACGTTATGTTTATTAACAGAAAATTCGTTATAATAACGAAAAATTTCGTTGTGTTAACGAAGTTTTTTCAATGGCTGACTTTTAACGACACATTTTGTTAATATAACGAAACTTTTTTCTATTAGTGTAGGAACCTCCTTTTTATAGCCGAATCAGAAAGGCGTTTTACATTGCGATCAAACCACTTAGAGAAGGTTTGAGAAGCTCTCGGGAAATGTCACCAGCATTACTGAGAGGGTATAATCCACTGCCATTTGGTCGAAACTGGGATTGAACGCATGACCCCTTGTATACAAGGCGGGCATGCTAACCATTGCACCACGGTGTATTTATGGTGGGATCTATTCATCCCATTGTAGTCGAACCTACTAGTAGACATTACACAAACCTCGATGATTGGAAGTTGCAGGACGATTAAAATCAACCCACCAGTTTTATAACACGACAAAATTGCACCAATATCAATACACTTTGTATGATCTGAAACCTATTTTCGATTTGCTATGCAAATGCTTTATTCCACGACTTCGTTTTCGTTCACTCAAAAAAAGTTTACTAGGAACCAAAGATTTCGAACTTACCTTAAGAATTTTGGTATTGATTCCAATGATGTGACTTATTTACAATAAAACCATTTTTAGGGACCTATCAAGCTTTACGTCTTTACAGGATAAATAAAATTTAAATTAGGATACAGATCTCATTTATCAAATGTTCAATCTCTATTTGCGATGTATTAATAAGGCCAGTACGTACAAACAAGTACCAGTTTCAAAGTCCAAATAAAAATGGTTTTCTTAATTACAAAAAACTTTAAACCAAAGATGCAAAATCCTCAAAATATGTCTCAGCCTAAATTTGAAGAGTTTTTATTTTAAATCTAAAAATTAAATATATCAACTAATTAAAAGATGATGCCTTTAAATCATTAATGTTTTTTTTTTTACTTTAAGGAAATTTTGCTTTATTTTCAAGATTTGTGTCCTAAATGTAATAAAAAAATTTCTTTTACTTAAAAATTCATGAATTTAAAGAAATTTGTTCTTAATATTATGTAAATTGCTTGTCCTAAAATTAAGGTTGTATAATCTTTCATATTAAGTCAATATTTTTTCAGAGTTGTTACTGCATCTGATTACCACATTCACTAAAAACAAGTACCTCCACTATGGATTGCGTAGAAACTTCTACGAAAGACTGTCATCCACAATCGAATTACTTGTTATGTGGTATCTTAAAACTCCTTAACATCGTTTTCTAAATTGTGAATTAGCCCATACGTGGTATGGTTGTTAAATATCATACACTACCACCACGTACCAAATTTCAACCAGATCGGATGAATTCTGCTTCTCCAAAAGGCACCGGAGGTCAAATTTGGGGATCGGTTTTTATGGGGGATATATATAATTATGGACTGATATGAACCAATTCCTGCATGGTTGTTGGATACCATATACTAACATCACGTACCAAATTTCAACCGAATCGGATGAATTGTGCTCTTCCAAGGGGCTCCGGAAGTCAAATCTGGGGATCGGTTCTTATGGGGGATATATATAATTATGGACTGATATGAACCAATTCCTGCATGGTTGTTGGATACCATATACTAACATCACGTACCAAATTTCAACCTAATCGGATGAATTGTGCTCTTCCAAGGGGCTCCACAAGCCAAATCTGGGGATCGGTTTATATGGGGGCTATATATAATTATGGACCGATGTGGACCAATTTTTGCATGGTTATTAGAGACCATATACTAACACCATGTACCAAATTTCAGCCGGATCGGATGAAATTTGTTTCTCTTAGAGGCTCCGCAAGCCAAATCGGGGGATCGGTTTATATGGGGGCTATATATAACTATGAACCGATGTGGACCAATTTGTGCATGGTTGTTAAGGATCATATACTAACACCATGTACCAAATTTCAGCCGGATCGGATGAAATTTGCTTCTCTTAGAGGGTTTGCAAGCCAAATTCGGGGGTCCGAATTTGCTATACGTAAAAGTGGACCGATATGGCCAATACCATCCGACCTACATCAATAACGACTACTTGTGCCAAGTTTCAAGTCGATAGCTTTTTTCGTTCGGAAGTTAGCGTGATTTAAACAGACGGACGGACGGACGGACATGCTCAAATCGACTCAGAACTTCACCACGATCCAGAATATATATACTTTATGGGGTCTTAGAGCAATATTTCGATGTGTTACAAACGGAATGACAAAGTTAATATACCCTCATCCTATGGTGGAGGGTGTAAAACAAGCATGCGCGGTTCCAAAGATTTTGTCTTTACTTTAAAAATTTTGGTATTGATTCCGAGCCAAAGAAGAGGAGAATACAAGTAAAGATACTTTTAAGACACATTTATCTTATAAATGTGGGTTTTGTGTACTTGTTTCTAGGAAGCAAATGTTGATTTTTCTTTTTTTTTCAGATTTTTTTCTTCATATGCTATCAAAGGCCTTTAAAACGACAACTTTATTTTCCAAATTCAGACTCGACGTCCAGTAGAAATTATGCTATATTTCAAGTAAAAAAACATCTTTAAAATAAAGTGTTGAAAAAACATGTCCTATTTTTGAACGATTTTTTCTTTGAAGTCAAGTTGCAAAAAGACAACAAATTTAAAGACTTTTTCTGAAATTTTAAAGAATTTTTCTGAATTATTAAAGTCAAGTTGACCTTACCCCAAAAAAATTTCTTTCATGTTATGATATCCATTTTTAAGTAAAATCACTTAATTATAAGGACAATACAACTTCACTGAAAGGTTTATCGACTTTTGGACAAGTAAAAAAACTTTATATTAGAGAAATGCGTTTTTATGCTATACTGAAAAAATATTGACCTAATATGGAAGATTATGCAAATTAAATTTTTAGGACTCGAAATTTACGCAATGCTAAGGACAAAATTCTTTAATAATAATTAAAGGAAATTTTAAAATCCTTGCTTCAAAATTTTTTTCATTAAATTTGGGACACAAATCTTGAAATTTTGGGTCCCTCTGTTGAAGTTGTAGATCTTTGAAGTAAGGCAAATGTTCCTTAAAATAAAGAATAATTCGTTTCCTTTATTTTTTATTTTTAATCCATTATTCCTGATATTTCGCAATTTTCACTGAATTGCTTCTTCAGAGGGGTTATTTGATCTATAATATTATTATTATTAATTAGTTTAGTAACAATTAGCATTTTATAAATACATACAATATAATAAACTTCTTAATTTTAAACTACAATCTACCAGGCGAACATAACATTAGCAAGCAACAACTATCTTTAACTTACATATGAGACAATGATCACAAAACAATTATTATTCTAATGGAGCATCACTGCTCTCGTCTACTTTATCTATTGCACTGGTTGTCTAATGTTGTTGTTCGGATTATTCCTCGTCAGTTGGTCATCGTTTTTGCATATCATGTGCCTGTATATGTGTGCTATGCTGTCAGTGTCACATATACAGGCACATGATATGCAAAAACGATGACCAACTGACGAGGAATAATCCGAACAACAACATTAGACAACCAGTGCAATAGATAAAGTAGACGAGAGCAGTGATGCTCCATTAGAATAATAATTGTTTTGTTATCATTGTCTCATATGTAAGTTAAAGATAGTTGTTGCTTGCTAATGTTATGTTCGCCTGGTAGATTGTAGTTTAAAATTAAGAAGTTTATTATATTGTATGTATTTATAAAATGCTAATTGTTACTAAACTAATTAATAATAATAATATTATAGATCAAATAACCCCTCTGAAGAAGCAATTCAGTGAAAATTGCGAAATATCAGGAATAATGGATTAAAAATAAAAAATAAAGGAAACGAAGATCTTAAGCTTGAAAAACTATTGACTTTTATTAAAAAGAAAAAGATCGAATAAAACACCAAGAAACAAAAATAAAGAATAATTTATAGAAATCGCCTTTAACTCAACTGACATATTGAATTTTTAAATTTTTAAATTTTTAAATTAAAGACAAAAACGCTTCAAATATAAGCTAAGACTTATTTTAAGGATTTGAATCTTTGGTTTAAAGTTTTTTTTTTTTTTTTAACATTAAGAAAACAGTTTTTACTTCGAAGTAATTGGCATAATTTGGATTTTGAAACTGGAATTTGTTTGTACATGAATACCTTTATTAATATATCGCAAACAGAGAATAAAAATCCGATGAATGAGAACTGTATCCAATTTTAATTTTATCGATCCTAGATTTAAAGCCAGGGAGGTCCGTAAAAAATGTCTTTATTTTAAAGAAGCCGCATGTTTGGCTCGGAATCAATACCAAAATCATTAAAGGAAGGTCAAAATCTTTGGATCCAAGTAAACTTTTTTTTGAGTGTAAGCAAAATTTGCAGTCGTATTTTAAAGAAATGAAATCTATGGCCTCACTACAATATTTTTTTCAGTGTGTTCTGATACCAGACGCATTACCTGGATGCACGGATTGAGAAAAATACGAGTCGTTTGTACGTCGCGTTATCCATATTTTGTCTCAACGATGGGTGATAGTAGCGTCTAGCGACGAACAATACATCGAGCGATCAAACTGTTACATCTTTTTTCGGAATAAATTCTCTAACATTTGAAAAATGCCACATCATTAATTTGCTCTTCCAATACATACTTAATTTTTCGCATGGAATCATTGGACATCAAAGGATGCATGTTAATTGGAATAAAATTTCAATATTCTTGTTTCTCCATTTATGGGCCGCTATTTGAGAGTTATATTTATTTGCTACATATTCGATGCTATTTGTCAACATTTTGGCAATTTATGCCTAGAACAATAACCCGCCCATTTCAGTTTAACAACAACCCACATCCGTCAGCCACAACATCGGAAATAAACATCTGGATTGCCAGAAGGGAAAATACCAGGCAATCAACAAAAAAACCAAACAAAAAAAAAGTTACAGATAATTGGAAAAGTTTCGTGGTTCTTGCTGTTTTATTTAGTTTTTGTTATATTGCACCGTTTGTGCCGTCCCTTCCCCTAGTATGTAGACCAAATTATATAAATACAAATAAATAATTTCGCTAGATTTTATTTTCGCATAAACACGTCTGAATGAAGGCATGTGAACGGGTGTTGCTAAAGGGTGATTCTTTTGAGGTTAGGATTTTCATGCATTAGTATTTGACAGATCACGTGGGATTTCAGACATGGTGTCAAAGAGAAAGATGCTCAGTATGCTTTGACATTTCATCATGAATAGACTTACGATCTGCCACAACGTCGAATTTTCAGTGAATGGGCCCTAGAAAAGTTGGCAGAAAATCCGCTTTTTTATCGACAAATTTTGTTCAGCGATGAGGCTCATTTCTGGTTGAATGGCTACGTAAATAAGCAAAATTGCCGCATTTGGAGTGAAGAGCAACCAGAAGCCGTTCAAGAACTGCCCATGCATCCCGAAAATGCACTGTTTGGTGTGGTTTGTACGCTGGTGGAATCATTGGACCGTATTTTTTCAAAGATGCTGTTGGACGCAACGTTACGGTGAATGGCGATCGCTATCGTTCGATGCTAACAAACTTTTTGTTGCCAAAAATGGAAGAACTGAACTTGGTTGACATGTGGTTTCAACAAGATGGCGCTACATGCCACACAGCTCGCGATTCTATGGCCATTTTGAGGGAAAACTTCGGAGAACAATTCATCTCAAGAAATGGACCGGTAAGTTGGCCACCAAGATCATGCGATTTGACGCCTTTAGACTATTTTTTGTGGGGCTACGTCAAGTCTAAAGTCTACAGAAATAAGCCAGCAACTATTCCAGCTTTGGAAGACAACATTTCCGAAGAAATTCGGGCTATTCCGGCCGAAATGCTCGAAAAAGTTGCCCAAAATTGGACTTTCCGAATGGACCACCTAAGACGCAGCCGCGGTCAACATTTAAATGAAATTATCTTCAAAAAGTAAATGTCATGGACCAATCTAACGTTTCAAATAAAGAACCGATGAGATTTTGCAAATTTTATGCGTTTTTTTTTTAAAAAAAGTTATCAAGCTCTTAACAAATCACCCTTTATAAATACACTGACTCATGTGTGTGTGTGTGTGTGTGAATAGTGTTATCCTTTTTTTGCCATTTGCCAATAAAATGTGTCAACTTTTAATCGATTTATTCGAAAAAATATGTCGATTACACTTTGACAGATGGAAATGACAATCAAGCAAATTGATTCATAACTACAACAACAACAATCTAATGATAAATGTAAACACCATCTATTCGATTGCCAGTTCGTCTTGTTGTATTTTTACAATTAAATGTGTAAGTGTGCAAGTTTATGTGTTGGTGTAAGGCAGACGTGAGTAATTAGCATGAAACAAATAAATGTCATAGCTGTCAATTAGGCTTGTTTTGTTTCACATTCTTAATCATCTACATTTTTACAATGACAAACAAGTAAGGAAAGTCTAAAGTCGGGCGGGGCCGACTATATTATACCCTGCACCACTTTGTAGATCTAAATTTTCGATACCATATCACATCCGTCAAATGTGTTGGGTGCTATATATAAAGCTTTGTCCCAAATACATACACTTAAATATCACTCGATTTGGACAGAATTTGATAGACTTCTACAAAATCTATAAATTAGAGTAATTTTTACCACTTTTCGACTAAGCAGTGGCGATTTTACAAGGAAAATGTTGGTATTTTGACCATTTTTGTCGAAATCAGAAAAACATATATATGGGAGCTATATCTAAATCTGAACCGATTTCAACCAAATTTGGCACTGACGGCTACAATGCTAATTCTACTCCCTGTGCAACATTTCAACCAAATCGGAGTAAAAAATTGGCTTCTAGGACCATATTAGTCCATATCGGGCGAAAGATATATATGGGAGCTATATCTAAATCTGAACCGATTTCAATCAAATTTTGCATACTTAACTGCACTACTAATTATACTCCTAGTGCAAAATTTCAAACAAATTGGGCCAAAAATCTGGCTTCTGGGGCCATATAAGTCCATATCGGGCGACAGATATATATGGGAGCTATATCTAAATCTGAACCGATTTCAATCAAATTTTGCACACTTGACTATACAACTAAGTGTTCTGTTTGTACAAAATTTCAAGCAAATCGGTATAAAACTCTGGCTGCTGGGTCCATATTAGTGCATATCGGGCGAAAGATATATATGGGAGCTATATCTAAATCTAAACCGATTTCTTCCAAAATCAATAGGGTTCTATTCTGCCCCAAATTAGGAACACGACCTAGACTTTGATCACAAAAATGTGTTCACAGACAGACGGACGGACGGACGGACGGGCGGGCGGACAGACGGACATGGTTATATCGACTCAGGGACCCACCCTGAGCATTATTGCCAAAGACACCATATGTCTATCTCGTCTCCTTCTGGGTGTTACAAACATATGCACTAACTTATAATACTCTGTTCCACAGTGTGGCGCAGGGTATAAAAATAATATCCAATGGCATTTAGACTTTACTTGAAAGATGGTGTTAGGGGAATTTTCCCTGAATTCCCCCAGCACCAAAGATTATTAATAAATACACGGTCATAACCAACCGCCCGCCCATTCATTATACTTGAACACAACTGTTCGCAAATTATTACTAAAAATTAATTTAATTTTGGAAACAAGATTTACTTGCGCATATTCAAAATAATTTATAAGCAGTTTATCAGGGGAATTTGTATTAAAAGAGCAGGTTTAAAATTCAATTTAGTTTTTTATACCCACCACCATAGAATGGTGATGGGTGTATAATAAGTTTGTCATTCCGTGTGTAACACATCAAAATATCGACTTCCGACTATATAAAGTATATATATTCTTGATCAGGGAGAAATTCTAAGACGATATAAGCATGTCCGTCTGTCCGTCTGTTGTAATCACGCTACAGCCTTTAATAATTGCGCTATCGTCCAGAAATTTGGCACAGATTCGTTTTTTGGTTGCAGGCAGGTCAAGTTCGAAGATGTGCTATATCGGTGCAAGTTTTGATATAGTCCCCATATAAACCGATTTCTCGATTTGGGGTCTTGGGCTTATAAAAAACGTAGGTTTTGTCCAATTAGTCTGAAATTGAAAATCTAGAGGTACTTGTGGACCATAAAGAGGTGTGCCGAAATTAGTGCCCATCGGACCATGTTTTGGTATAGCCCCCATATAGACCGATCTCCCGATTTTGCTTCTTGGCCGTCTAGAAACTGTATTTTCTATCCGATTTGACTGAAATTGGCTTATAAAAAACGTAGTTTTTTTCAATTAGCCTGAAATTGAAAATCTAGAGGTACTTGTGGACCATAAAGAGGTGTGCCGAAAATGGTGCCCATCGGACCATGTTTTGGTATATATAGAACGATCTCCCGATTTTGCTTCTTGGGCGTCTAGAAACTGTATTTTCTATTCGATTTGCCTGAAATTGAAAATCTAGAGGTATTTTAGGACCATAAAGAGGTGTGTCGGAAATGGTCCGCATCGGTCCATGTTTTGGTAAAGCCCCCATATAGACCGATATCCCGATTTTGCTTCTTGGGCGTTTAGAAACCGTATTTTCTATCCGATTTGCCTGAAATTGGAAATTTGGAGGTATTTGGGGACCTTAAAGAGGTGTGTCGAAAATGGTCCGTATCGGTCCGTGTTTTGTATAGTCGCCATATAGACCGATCTCTCAATTTTTATTCTATAAACTGTATTTATTGCCCGATTTGCCTGAAATTGGAAATCTAGATTGAGGTGTATCGGTCCATTTTTTGATATAACCCCCATAAGGACCAATCTCTCGGTTTTACTTCTTGGACGTCTAGACACCACATTTTCTAGCCGATTTGCTTGAAATTGAAAATCTACAGGTATTTTAAGATCACAAATAGGTGTGTCGCAAATGGTGCCTATTGGTCCATATTTTGGTATAACCCCCATAAGGACCAATCTCTCGGTTTTACTTCTTGGACGTCTAGAGACCATATTTTCTAGCCGATTTGCTTGAAATTGAAAATCTACAGGTATTTTAAGATCACAAATAGGTGTGTCGCAAGAATTCGTAGTTTTCACCAATTCGTCTGAAAGTGGAATTCTAGAGGTATTTGAGGAGCATTAAGAGGTGGTGAGTATTAGTCCATGTTTTGGTATAGGCTTAAATGACTTAAACTCAAGGCGTTATTTCATCATATACACGATATGTTTATGATTTCTCTAAAACTCAAACAAAATTGGTTCTCATAAATCGAGAATCTGAGCTGGTCTTCATAGGTAGAATTTTTAGTTTTTTTTCTTCGGGAAGCGTACTGGTTGAACTGATTTGCTTGGGAGAAGATTTGTCATCAAATGCTATATATTATCAAGTAACCCGCTACGACGATGAGTTTTCAAAATAAACTATTATATTTGATTCATGGTGGTGGGTATTTAAGATTCGACCCGGCCGAACTTACTGCTATATATACTTGTTTTTTTGTATAAGGGGGGTAAGGACTTTGTGATTAACCGAGTTGACGATGCGACTTAAAATGGAGACATTTTGAGATGTATTATATTGAAGAATGTTTTATAAAAAATAAATTATCGCTTTATCAGCAGAGATGGTCTGTATCAAGCTATTTTAGGTTTGCGACTGTCGCAAAGTTGTAAACCTCACATACGCATCGTAAATGTAAGAAAAGTAGCAAACGTCGCAAACTCAAAATATGATATGTGCGAAGAAATTTAAATTCTCTGGAATGTTCATAAAGTTATTAACGAGTTAAAAAAAAAAAAAAAAAAAAAAAAAAAAAATATATATAAACGGCCGTAAGTTCGGCCAGGCCGAATCTACAATGGATTGCGTAGAAACCTCTACTGAAGACTGTCATCCACAATCGAATTACTTGGGATGTGGTATCTTAAATCGTTTTCTAAATTGTGAGTTAGTCCACACGTGGTATATATTAGACAAAAAGGTATGTAAGTCTACAAATAATTACGAATCGATATGGACTTTAGCACGATACGTAGGGAGCCAGAATTTAAATATGGAGGTCGCTTTTATGGGGGCTATATACAATTATGAACTTGATATGGACCAATTTTTGTGTGATTGGGGATCGATTTATCTGAGGGCTATATATAACTATAGACCGATATGGACCTAGTTAGGCATGGTTGTTAACGGCCATATACTAGCACAATATACCAAATTTCAACTGATTGGGATGAAATTTGCTCCTAGAAGAGGCTCCAAAACCAAATCTTGGGATCGGTTTATATGGGGGCTATATATGATTATGGACTGATATGGACCACTTTTGGCATGGTTGTTAAATATCATATACTACCACCACGTACCAAATTTCAACCAGATCGGATGAATTTTGCTTCACCACAAGGCACCGGAGGTCAAATCTGGGGATCGGTTTATATGGGGGCTATCTATAATTATGGACTGATATGAACCAATTCATGCATGGTTGTTGGATACCCTATACTTACATCACGTACCAAATTTCAACCGCATCCGATGAATTTTGGTCTTCCTTGGAGCTCCGGGGGTCAAATCTGGCGATCGGTTTATATGGAGCTATATATAATTATGCACCGATGTGGACCAATTTTTGCATGGTCATTACAGACCATATACTAACACCATGTACCAAATTTCAGCCGGATCGGATGAAATTTTCTTCTTTTAGAGGCTCCGCAAGCCAAATCTGGGGATCGGTTTATATGGGGGCTATATATAATTATGTACCGATGTGAACCAATTTTTGCATGATTGTTAGAGACCACATACTAACACAATGTACCAAATTTCAGCCGGATCGGATGAAATTTGATTCTCTTAGAGGCTCCGAAAGCCAAATCGGGGGATCGGTTTATATGGGGGCTATATATAATTATGGACCGATGTGGACCAATTTTTGCATGGTTGTTAGAGACCATATACTAACACTATGTACCAAATTTCAGCCGGATCGGATGAAATTTGCTTCTCTTAGAGGGTCTGCAATCCAAATTTGGGGGTCCGTTTA
The DNA here is from genome assembly GCF_050003625.1 of Haematobia irritans. Classification (NCBI taxonomy): domain Eukaryota; kingdom Metazoa; phylum Arthropoda; class Insecta; order Diptera; family Muscidae; genus Haematobia; species Haematobia irritans. Next base: position 60,060,318 of record NC_134399.1, on the reverse strand, counting down.
TATGGGGGCTATACGTAAAAGTGGACCGATATGGCCCATTTGCAATACCATCCGACCTACATCAATAGCAACTACTTATGCCAAGTTTCAAGTCGATAGCTTGTTTCGTTCGGAAGTTAGCGTGATTTCAACAGACGGACGGACGGACGGACATGCTCAGATCGACTCAGAATTTCAACACGACCCAGAATATATATACTTTATGGGGTCTTAGAGCAATATTTAGATGTGTTACAAACGCAATGACAAAGTTAATATACCCCCCATCCTATGGTGGAGGGTATGAAAAAACTTGAGAATAGAGTTATTTCAATTGGAGACTCCAAGCCGAAATTACAATGAACTACATGATGGTGCAGTAAACGTGACGGTCGGTATTCGCTCATCCTTTCTTTTCAAAATTTCTGCATAAACTGGAAGGAAGGAAGAGTACTTGAGTCTTACAAAAGTGATTTTTTGTTTGGAGAGAATTTTATAAAATCACTTTTTGGCTTATTAGAGCCAATTTGCACACTAATTAAAATTTTTCAAAATTGTAGATAGTCATTCGCTGATGCAACTAAGGCTTAGGTGGACATTATGGACAACGCAAACCAACAATAGTTTGAAGTTGCGAATGAGAGATGTAAAACTAGTGGAGTTTTGAATAAAGCATTTTTGCATCCCTTTTATCGGGAAGCTTAACTAAATTAACCCTTCATTAAATCAGGAAGCTTTTAGTAAAACACACCTTATGACAACAAAATCGGGTAAAATAAAAAAAAAAAAACTTAGTTAAAAGTCCCTTATAAAAAAAAACTTAGTTAAAAGTCGCTTATGTGTCTTAGAATATTTAATCAGCTGGCAAAAAAATTGGGGCATTGGAGGGTTAAATTAAAAAATATTCACAATTTCTTTAATTCAAAATTAGAGTTTTTACGTTAGGTTTACGACTTTTGCGACATACGTATTATACCGTCGTAAACGTATGTCGCAAAAGTCACAGTTTGCGACAGGCCATCCCTGTTTATCAGTCATCATCCATGGAAGAGAAAAGTTTATTCGAACCGTGTTAAGTTTGGTATGTGATGTCAGTATATGCTCACCAATAATCATACAATAATTGGTTCGTATAGATATATTAAAAGTTCTCAAAATCGGTCCATATTTATATGTAGCTCCCATATAAACCGATCCCCAGATTTGATTTCTTGAACCTTATGGAGGAAAAATTTTCGTGTACGATATCACACTGAAAAAAATCATGCCCGGTTCCAAAAATTTTGTCATTACTTTAACAATTTTGGTATTGATTCCGAGCCAAAGAAGCGGAGTATTCAAGTAAGGATACTTTTAAAATAAGACATATTTCTCTTTTAAATGTGGGTTTTGTGTACTTGATTCTAGAAAGCTAATTTTAATTTTTCGTTTCTTCAGTTTATTTTCTTCATATGTTATCAAAGTTCTGTAAAAAAATGTTAACGACACCTTTATTTTCCAAATTCAGACTCGACTTCTAGTAGCAATTATGCTATGTTTCAAGTAAAAAACATCTTTAAAATAAAGTGTTGAAAAACATGTCCTATTTTCGAACGAGTTTTTGCTTTGCAGTCAAGATGCGAAACGATAACAAATTTAAAGACAATTTAATTAATTTTAAAGAATTTTTCTGGATTATTAAAGTCAAGTTGACCTTAGCCCAAAAAATTTTTCTTTCATGTTATGATACCCACTTTTAAGTGAAATCACTTAATTATAAGGACAACGCCACTTCATTGAAAAGTTTATCGACTTTTGGGCAAGGAAAAAAACCTTTATATTAGAGAAATACGTCTTCTACGCTAAGCAAAATTTGCATTCGTTTTTTAAAGACATGAAATCTTTGGTCTCACGACAATATTTTTTTCAGTGCAGTATATGCCCTTTAACTATTATGCGAAAATTGGTCCATATAATTATACATAGACTCTTCTATATAAACTTAAGCGGTTTCTGTACTTAAAACAGAGTGAACGCATCATGAAAGTTTTGGGTTCATTTTAGAAAATTTTAACTGAACTGTATACTGCAAGCGCCGATATCACAATATTTTTCGACAAATTTCAGAACATTTATTAGGCATTATATTATTTTTCTTTACACTTGATAAGGAAAATTCCAAACTTTGAAGGAAAAAAATGGAGTTTAAAATTGCAAAATTGTCTTTATTGTCATACGAACTTGACGGTAGGATCATTTGTGGTAAAATTTACAAATGTCGAAGAAATTCTCAACTATTTTGTGAGGTATTCGAACTTAGTAAACATTTATGCTTCATTTGTGTATAAGTTTCCCCTTTTTGGGTCCGTTTAACTAACGTGCGCAAAAAATATTAGAGTCAAGGAAACTTTCTCAATACATAATAATTCCATGAATAAGTTAAATTAGATTTAGTGCCCTAGGGGTTCAGTTATATGTGAGTGCAAGTAATTCGATTGTATATGACTGTCTTTGTTAGAACTTTGTACACCCAGAAAAAAGTGTCTTCCAAACTAAAGGAAAAAATGTTCATCAATTTAGTTAAGCCATTTTATTTCCATTCAGTTAAATTTTTGTGTGAAATAATACAATTTACTTGTTTCAGTAAAAAACTCCTAAACTGAAAGCAGTTAGGAATAGTTCAATAACTAGAATAAGGCATGGAATTTTACTAATACTGTTTTCTTCGCTGGGTATAAGAATTTACTACTGAACAAGAACATTTTATTCACTGATAACAAAGCATTCGTAAAAATAAACAAAAACCGTACTAAAACCAAGTTTCCTCAAATTTAGTAAAATTTCTTATAAAATGATAATTCTGACTTCCTTTGTTATAGGAAGCTTATCATATATACGAATAACACTTGGCATAGAAAAATATTTTAGTTCATTCCTACTAAGAAGTATTCAATCCTTTCAAAATTTAAGGAAACATAAAGGGTGATACGGTCAACATTTGGTCAATATAAACTTGACGTATTTCTTTCAATTTTGCATTTAAGAAACCTGAACACCCCTCATTTTGAAGGTGTGTGTGGGTAGAATGTTGCTCCTATTTTGATTTTGGAATTCACTCTGCAGTTGTCAAAATGCCGTCCAAGCAAGAATAGCAGCGTATCAAAATTTTGCTCGCGCATCGCGAAAATCCGAGCTACTCGCACGCAAAGCTAGCAAAATCGCTAAAAGTTGCCAAGTCAACCGTTACAAATGTAATTAAAATGTTTGGGGAACGTTTGCCGACAGCCAGGAAGTCTGGATCGGGGGGAAATCGAAAACCGGAAGCCGCTGAGACGACAAAGAGAGTTGCCGGTAGTTTCAAGCGAAACCCTAACCTCTCTCTCCGAGATGGGTGTATCGTCTACAACCGTGCATCGAGCCAAAAAACGAGCCAGACTATCGACTTACAAGAAGGTAGTGACTGCAAATCGCGATGATAAACAAAATACGACGGCCAAAGCGCGATCCCGGAGGCTGTACACGACGATGCTGACGAAGTTTGACTGCGTGGTAATGGACGACGAAACCTACGTCAAAGCCGACTACAAGCAGCTTCCGGGACAGGAGTTTTATACGGCAAAAGGAATGGGAAAGGTAGCAGATATTTTCAAGCACATAAAACTGTCAAAGTTCGCAAAGAAATATCTGGTTTGGCAAGCCATCTGTACCTGTGGCTTGAAATGCAGCATTTTCATAGCTTCCGGGACTGTCAACCAAGAAATTTACGTGAAAGAGTGTTTGAATAAAAGTCTGCTGCCTTTCCTGAAGAAACACGGTTGTTCCGTACTGTTTTGGCCGGATTTGACATCTTGCCATTACGGTAAAAAGGCCATGGAGTGGTACGCCGCCAACAACGTGCAGGTGGTTCCCAAGAACAAGAACCCTCCCAACACGCCAGAGCTCCGCCCAATTGAGAAATACTGGGCTATTGTCAAGCGGAACTTAAAGAAGACCAAAAAAACTGCTAAGGACGCAAACTAGCTTTCTGCGGCGAAGAAGGTGGACAAGGTGGCTGTACAAAATCTGATGGCAGGTGTCAAGCGTGAGGCCCGGCAAGTCAGATTTGGAAAAGCGAAAGCCTAACTGAATATTTTTCCTGAATTTTATACTGATTGAACTTGAAAAAGAAATTTAATTTGATTTTTTAAATAAACGATTTCACCAATTTACACGCGTTTTCCCTTGACCAAATTTTGACCGTATCACCCTTTACTTGTTAGAATATAGGAAAATTTCCTATATATCTTTTATCTACCTGTAATCGATATGTTTGCGAGTGGGTTGTTATTTGAAGTCGATTGGACTAAAACTGCGACCAAGACTTTGATTACAAAAATGTGTTCACGGACAGACAGACATGGCTATATCGACTCAGGAGCCCACCCTGAGCAATTTTGCCAAAGACACCATGTGTCTATCTCGTCTCCTTCTGGGTGTTGCAAACATATGCACTAACTTATAATACCCTGTTCTACAGTGTGGCGCAGGGTATAAAAATTGGTTTATAATTTTTTATATTTGTAGGCATTGAAATTGTAAAATGAGGACAAAATCGTTAGGCAGCAACTTATTAAAAGTGAAACGTACAAGAAAAAGAAAAAATTAACGTTTTACAGTTGATAACATTACGTGGAAATTGGAAATAGTGGAATAATAAACTAATATTTCGATGCTGTTGGTTCTTAATAAATATATTTAATATATTAATAAAACATGACTTTTATTGAAGAAAAAATTGCCTATATAAATAACTAAAATTGTATTTAATAACGAAGATAAGCAGTTCTAATTTTGAAGTAAAAGGTGTACAACAAATATGTAAGATTTGTCCAAATTAATGAAAAAAGTTCAATAAAATCATTCAATATATGCACTGAAAAAAATATTGTCGTGACGTCAAAGATTTCATGTCTTTAAAATACGAATACAAATTTTGCTTAGAATAGAAGACGGATTTCTCTAAAATAAAGTTATTTTCCTTGTCCAAAAGTCGATAAACTTGTCAATGAAGTCGTATTGTCCTTATAATTAAGTGATTTGACTTAAAAATTGGTATCTCAACATGAAAGAAAAAATTTATAGGCTAAGGTCAACTTGACTTTAATAATTCAGAAAAATTGTTTAAATTTAATGAAATTGTCTTTAAATTTGTTGTCTTTTTGCATCTTGACTACAAAGCAAAAAATCATTCAAATATAGGACATGTTTTTCAAAACTTTATTTTAAAGAAGCTTTTTACTTCAAACATAGCATAATTTCTACTGGAAGTCGAGTCCTAATTTGGAAAATAAAGTTGCCATTAACTCGTTTTTAAAGGACTTTGATAGCATATGAAGAAAAAAGCTGAGAAAGCGAAAAATTAAAATTTGCTTCCTAGAAGCAAGTACACAAAACCTAAATTTAAAAGAGAATTGTGTCTTAAAAGTATCCTTACTTGTATTCTCCGCTTCTTTGGCTCGGAATCAATACCAAATTTTTTAAAGTAAAGACAAAATCTTTGGAACCGAGTATGCTTTTTTTTCAGTGTGAATTCAATTTTAGTTAAATTTTTTCATTCTGTAGTATAGTGGTACATAAATATAGGAAAATGTTAACTAATATATGGAATGCATTCTACCTAATTTCTATGAAAAATCACATCGTTCAAACAAATAAAAATGTCTTTGGCGCTATATGAAGTTCAACTTTCTTCAGAATGAGTTCATTTTAACTTAAAGAAGGGGTCGCTTTTTTCTGGGTGTACGTAATCCTTGGTGGAGGGTTCGCCCGATTTGGTCGTATATACATGTTTCAGTTCATTAAGCGTTTGCTGTAAATTTTTGTAGTGAAGTGCCAACTTCAGTTGCACTTAATTTAATTTTATTTTATTCATCTTCATCGAAAAAAAATTGACCTTTTGTGAAAGAGTATGCAACCTAAATTTTAAGATGACATATAATTTACACAATATTTTTGATATATTTTTTTAAATAAAACAATTTTAACTAAAAGTATGTTCATAATCCTTGCTTTGAAAATGAGTTTCTTTAAATTTAGATCACGGACCTTTGCATTCGTTCACTCGTTCGTCGTATTTCTTTGAAGTAAAACAAAATTAAGGTAAATGAAACATTTTTGACTTAAAGACATATGTCTTCAAAACAATTAATTGACAGTTTATCGAAGGAATTTGTATGGAAAAATTCGGTTTAAAGTTTACGTCAATTTTTTAAAATGTACACGCAACGAAAAAAAAAAAACGTTTGAAAAACGTATACCGAAAACATTTTTCTTTTGTTTGAGTTTTTTGAATTTCTTCGAAAATTTTTATCTTTCATCACCAAAAAAAAATCGTTTGTTACAAAATTTTTATTTTTTCAATAAAAAAAATTAATTTTTGAACTAAAAACACAGTCCATTTCGTTTATCTTAAGCACTATTCTTTTCTGACTTTTAGTCTTTAATAAGACACATTTTACAGTTTCATAATAAAAATTTAATATAGTGGTACGTAATGTTGAACATCTTCTCGGAATCTTCCGAACATATCTGGAATACATGCAAAAAAAAAATTGTGTTCGGTCAAAGCAGGAATCGAACCTACGACCCTTGGTATGCAAGGCGGACGTGCTAACCATTGCTCCACGGTGCCCAACTAAATGTATGTGTCTGTTAAATAAAGTTTATTTAATCGACTAATGGGCGCCGTAAACGATGCTATATAAATATAACTGACTGTTGATGACAATAACAGCTACGTAGCCCAGTGGATAGTGTGTTGGCTCATAAATTTAAAAAATTTATAAAATCGAATAATTTTTTCTACATTGTTTGTATTACAGAAAAAGGTGCTAAGAACTAAAAACACGTCGTGGAAGTGAGAAAGATGTGAGGGAAATGCAATTAGTCAGAAAAGATTTTTTTTAGTTAGTCTTTATGAAATTTTCTTTACATCCTGGAAAAGAATAAACGTCTATAACAAAAAGTATACACTTTTCTTCGAAATAAACTTCCTTGCAGCGAAAAGCGAATGAGAAACGATCTTTGTTTGTCTAAAATTTTGTTTGGGAGGAAGGTTAGGTTAGGTGGTAGCCTGATGTATCAGGCTCACTTAGACTATTCAGTCCATTGTGATACCACATTAGTGAAATTCTCTCTTATCACTGAGTGCTGCCCGATTCCATGTTAAGCTCAATGACAAGGGACCTCCTTTTTATAGCCGAGTCCGAACGGCGTTTCACATTGCAGTGAAACCACTTAGAGAAGCTTTGAAACCCTCAGAAATGTCACCAGCATTACTGAGGTGGGATTAATCCACCGCTGAAAAATTTTTGGTGTTCGGTCGAAGCAGGAATCGAACCCACGACCTTGTGTATGCAAGGCGGGCATGCTAACCATTGCACCACGGTGGCTCCCTTGTTTGGGAGGAAAGAATTTTTTTTTTGCGTATATATGGTATAAGCGTAGCCAGTAAATTGCTAATTTGTCTAAGGTTATAAGGATTGTAATCAACTCATTATTCTATTAATATTGCTTACTATACGATTCCGATTACTTTTGAAGATTTGTGTTTCATACCTGGAATGAAAAGAAAAGTAAGTAAATTAGAATATTGATGTAAAATACAAATATTTAAAAACAAGCAAGAAGAGCTACATTCCAACCAAACTGAATATATGATGCTCCAAAAACTATCCTATTGAATTAATATACCATTAGCTTTTTTATAGTTTTATTAAATGCACTTTTATTGTTGCATTTACAATGCCATATGGGTAAATGAATACGAGCTTAACTCACTGTATGATGAGCTGTTTGAAATTGTGACAAGTCCTCCAAAGTGAACATTGATGTGTGGAAAATCCGCTTATTTACAATCAATTCCTTTGATATTTGGTTGATTGCGACGTGGGCAGATATTTTTGACAATAAAGCAAAAGCTTTAGTACATAAAAGAAACAAATACAAAACGAGATAATATCTATTCCACAAGATTTTTTATCACTTTTTGTTTGAAAACTATTCTCATTAGATTGAACGTTAGGGTGGAAATTATTAATATTGAAGTTGATCATTGTTGCAAGTAAATTTTTTCATTTTAAGGATATGAAATCTTTGGTTTCACGACAATATTTTCAGTGTGCGTACTTGATACTATGAAACAAATTTTAGTTTATGAATTTTTGAATGATAGTGTAAAAACAATTTCTCTCATAAACATATTAACACCATCTTAAAATTCTTATTTCAAAACTCAACTTCATGTGGTATTTATGTCAAGTTTCAAGTAAAACGCGCCTTTAAGATAAAATCTTGAAAGACACGTGCAAGAAATAAGTCAGATTTATTAAAATTAAGTTGACATCAGTTCAACGCAATTTTCTTTCATATAAAGATACCCATTTAAAAGTCGAATCACCTAACATATGTCTGAGAACCAAATGCCTTCAAAGAAAAGTTTACCGACTTTTCAAATACAAAAATGTTTGTACCATAAAAATTTCTGAGTGTATCAAAGTTTCTCTAAGTGGTTCCACCATAATGTTAAACGTCTTTCGTATTCGGCTGTAAGAAGGAGGTCCCTTCGCATTGAGCTTAATGTAGAATCGGACATCACTCATTGATAAAAGGGAAGTTAACCACCTGTGGCATCGCTATGGGCGGAGTCCAGACGGAAAATCGAGCCGCGGATCTACGTACTGTTCGATGGGAGCCATCGATGCAATGGTTAGCATGTCCGCCTTGCATAAAAGTCTCGCCAAACACTAACGCTTTTCAGCGGTAGTTTATACCCTTTCAGTTGTGACATGTCTGAGTGTATCAAAGCTTCTCTAAGTGGTTTCATCACAAAGTGATAAAAAAAGGAGGTCTCTTGTGAATCGGGCAGCACTCATTGATAATAGATAGGTGTCATGGACTGGAAGTCTAAGTGAGCGTTAAAATTTCGAGCTGCCACCGTACCTAACCCAACCTACTATTCGTAAGCAAATACAATATACACAATTATCAGCGTAAAAGTAACATGTACAATCAAGCATGCATCTGATTGTCGGGCTCACACAAGTCGATTTAAAGAAACTTTATTTAAAGAAAATAAATTACTGTAATTGATCTCTTTCTCACAAACGATGTAACAAATACCAAAAGAACTGGAGTGATCTTCTTGGCGTTAAGAGCATTAAATGGTCAATGATATCCTTTGGTTCAGGTGCATGTAGAGATCATCAGAGTTTAAAAAAAAAATTGCTCCAATTTTTCTATTTACAATTTCTCAAAAGTTATCCATGAGATTTACGTTTAGCGACTAGGCAGACCAATCAAGGACACACAATTTTTCATTGGAAATCCAATGTTTAACCACCTTAGACGTGTGCTTAGGGTTATTATCGTGCTGAAACATCCAAGCAGACGGATGTTTCAGAAGGCTTATGGCAATATCACACCGGTCAAAAAGTTTTTGCATTTTTCCGAAACTATATTACCTTCGATTGTATGAATCGGGACAATGCCTGATCCAGAAAAGCACCCCACACCATGATATTACCCCCAAGGAGTTTTTGTCCATCTTTGGGCCTTCGTACCAAACCATGCAAGTGAAACTTTTATTAGCCGGAAAATAGAACACATTTTTGATGATGCTCAGACCATTTAAGGCAGTTTTTGCACTTTGAAAGCGCTCTAACCTTTTCTTGCAATACGTGTTTTTCGTTTTTATTTATTTTTTTTATTTATTTTTGCATGATCGCACTCCGGATTCTAAAGCTCTACGTATGATCGTTATGGTTGTATAAATCAAATGAGGTTTGTTTTTTGGAATAAAAAGTATTTTGTGTTTGATAAAAGTTTGTATTTTCGAAGAAATGCATTCAAAACTATTAACCCTTTCACTACCGAAATAAACCTAATGATAAAAACTTTTATTTTTCTTCTGTTATTACTTCTACTAACAGCATGTAGAAAAATTGTCATTTTGAAACCTACCTCAATTACTTCAAGAGATATATGAGCTTGTTCTGAAAACTTGATTTTTGCATTGTGACCAAATGACCTTAAGAAACTAAGCGCTATTTGGCCTATAATATATTTCAAGGTGTGAGAAAAAACACTAAAAAGAACCCGTAAAAGTATCAGCTATAGTTTTTGTATAAATGTCCATTTAATAGATACATACAGTACAAAAATTGTCTCAAATTTTCGTATTTTTCGTTTATTGTTAAAAAAGTTTATAAAAATATATTTTAGACCTCACCAATATGCACAATATTTATAGCTTATTTAGATTGAAATCTCTACTTTAAAATAACATTGAGAAATAAATCGAAACTAAGTGGGAAAATAGAATTTTGTATCTTTTTCGAATGTCCTTCTAAGTGGACATCGGTAATGAAAGGGTTAAACTTAAATTCATTTAAAAGACTGTTATTATTAAAACCTCAATTAAATATTGGCTTGAAAATACTATATCAGTAGAGGAATTTCAAGTTACAACTATAACAATTGACATATGTTGAACAAAACGATGGTATCAGTTTCATCTGTTTACAGTCCACCACGACATAATATAAAACTTGATCAGTACAAAGACATGCTAAATTCACATATTTATTATGGGAGGGGATTTCAATGCTAAGAGCACACAATGGGGCTCTAGATTGACCACACCAAAGGGGAGTGAATTACATCGTGCAATTATGAATACAGGATGTACAGTAATATCTACAGGTAAGCCAACTTACTGGCCAACAGACGTGTCTAAAACTCCTGATCTGATTGACCTTTTTATTACTAGAAAAATACCGGAAAACAAACTGATAATTGAAGATGGACATTAACTCAGTTCTGACCATTCTCCTATATATCTTCATTATCTAAGTGAAGCAACTAATAAACAAACTAGTTTCAACCTAACAAACTAGTTTCAACCACGTCTATTAAACATTCTCCAATCTACAATCCAAATGGAATTGTGGAAGAAGTCGATGCTTTAACAAAGTTGATACAACAAGCGGCCTGGGAGAGTACACCAGAACCAAGTATTCAAACAAATACGCCTAAAGTATAAAAGAAGGATTAGGAAAAAAATGGCAACAAACTCGATCACCAGAGGATAAAAGAGTGTTAACCAATGCTACAAAAAACCTTAGCAGATTAATAAAACAATATAATGACCGTACATTCCACAAGTATGTGTCCAATCTAAGTCCCAACAAAAACTCCGACTATTCTCTGTGGAAGGCAGCAAAATTAAAAAATAAACCAATTGTGCAGAACGTCGCAATACTTAAAGGTAATGGTCAATGGGCCAAAAGCAGTATCGAAAAGGCGTACGAATTTGCGAATAATCTTCAGATGACCTATTCAAATTCTTATGTAACAAGAAATACAGAACCAAATCTTCAACATCAAATAAATAACTATGCCGCAGACGCTTTACAAAATAACTATTAAAGATGTTTATGATGCAGTGAATCAAATATAGGTAAAAAATTTGGTGGTTTCGATAAAATAAAGGGAGATATCCTAAGGATATCCCATACCAGGATTTATGCGTCGAACCACAATAATGAACGCCGTCCTAAAAATTATATATATATTCCAACTTGCTGGAAAGTTGCAGATGTGGTCATGATACAAAAACCGGGGAAAACACCGCACGATACCAATTCATACAGACCAATATCTCTGCTTCCAGTAATTGGTAGGCTATTCGAAAAACTTTTTTGCAGAAGACTGGAATCATTTATTGTCTCGAAAACTATAATACCGGATCATGAATTTGGATTCCGGAAAATGCACTAAACTATCGAACAAGTACATCGTTGAGCTCGAGAAAAAACAAGTTTGCTCCGCTGTATTCTTGGAAATTTCCAAAGCTTTTGATGGAGTATGGCATGATGGTCTCCTTCTAAAGCTCAGCAGATTACTTCCAAAGAATTATTGTGAGATTCTTACACCCTCAAAAAAAATCGCTTCTTTAACATATGTTCCAAACATATTTTGCAGGAAGCACATATATTATTGGATACTGCCGAAACATTAATATGTTTGTTTTATGTGAACATATTATATGTTTGGAAGCATTTTGAGCCCAAAAATGTTATATGCTTGGAAGAATTTTTCGTAAAGACGATTGTGCTCATTGCCTAACATACTCGTAATTTTCACCTCCACGAAATAGTTTAGTTCTTGGCACCTTTTTCTGTAATACAAATAATGTTGAAGAAATTATTCACTTTTATACATTTTTTAAATTTTACCTTTCGCCTGCACGGAGAATCGAACCGAGGACCATACAGTTTGTAAGCCAACACACTATCCACTGGGCTACGTCACCAGTAGATATTTATCGTTATAAGTTACATTTATATAGCATAGTTTGCAGCACCCACGAGCCCATGCAAACATAACATTATTTAACAGAAACATACATTTGTTTGCCACGTGGAGCAGTGGTTAGCATGTCTGCCTTGCATGCAAAGGGTCGTGGGTTCAATCCCTGCTCCGACCGAACACTTTTTTTTTAATTTACACATTTATATTTATACTATATTAAATTTTTATAATGAAACTTCGAAATGTGCGTTATTAAAGATTTATATATAAACGAAATTGACTGATTTTTGGATAAAATATTATTTTTTATTGCAAAAATAACAATTTTGTAACAAAAACCTGTTTTTGGTACAAAACTTTAAAATTTGGAAGGAATTCAAAAACTCTAACAAAAGAAGAACGTGGAGTCGAGTATAAACATACATAAATAATTTTATAATATAAACATAAATTTAGTTAGGCGTGAACAGTTTTTACTAGCATTTAACACCATCGCTCTGAAATGCCTTCTATTTTTCTTTAATAATTCATTTTAAAGAAAATAAACTTTTTAAATTGTTTTAGCTGCAAAACTCGAACTTAATGCCCGCTTTTATATTTGAAGGTGTACGTCAACTCCTCGTGGACTACTTATTAATAAAGAGGAACTAAACTTTGTTTTTATACATTTTACTGTGTAATTTTTCACTATTTCCTCCTTATTTCATTTTACTGTCCCAACTCTAAAAAGAGTATTGTGCCCTTCAGTTATTTTTGTGAAGACACCTGATTTCTATTCTCTTAAATAATATTTAGACTTAAGCATATCAAAGTTTTGGCCTTATCATAAAACTGTTTTCCGAAACAACATACAAGCGGTTTCAAAGAAATTATTCTCTTTTGGTTCTTTCGCTGTGTTATGTTGATATCTTTCGTCAACTCTCCCGGTTTCCATCTCTATTTCTTTCTCTATATGTTACTCTCTCTGTCGCTTTGAATGAAATATCACAACATATGTATGTTTAGTCGAAATTTGTAAATTTATATATGTTTGCATTCACACATATGATTTTTATGAAACATTCATGCCCCAAACATAATATATTCTAACATATTAACATAGATGTCCCAAACATTTAGTGTTAGTTTAGGAACATTACATGTTTGCACTTAAATATATTGTGTTTTAAAATTGTGCCCGAAACACATTTTGTTTCTATCGGAACATATGAAAAACATATTTTTCTAACAGTGTAGCTCATACCTGAGTACTCGATTTTATAGAGTATGCCATGATAATGAATTTACTAATCTATATCCAATCTCTGTAGGAGTTCCGCAGGGCAGTATACTTGGACCTAGGCTGTATCTACTTTACACTCACGATATGCCTGTTAACGAAGATTGTTTCATTGGAACATTTGCAGATGACACAGTTTTAATGTCAAGTGGAAAAAATACAGAGGTATCCGTCCATAGCCTCCAGGCATCTTTAAACAAGGTTCACCAATGGACAAAAAACTGGGGTCTAAAGCTCAACAGTAGCAAATCTGTTCATGTTGACTTTGCGAAAATTGCCTCAAGATACAAACCCCTAAATATAGGCAATGAAGAAGTACCTTTTTCAAACTCAGCAAAATATCTTGGTTTTACACTGGATTCTAAATTAAATTGGAAAATTCATACTGATAAAAAGTGCGAAGAACTGAATATATTATATACCGCAAACTAAGCTGGTTAATCGGAAAAAATTCAGTCCTATCCACAGATAATAAACGCTTAATATATAAGCAAGCATTAAAACCAATGTGGTTATATGGCATTCAACTATGGGGATGTGCGGCAAACAGTTCTATAGAGAAAATACAAAGGTTTCAAAACAAAGTGATAACAAGTGCAGTAAACGCTCCATGGTATGTCCGAAATAGTGACCTCCACCGAGACTAAAAATGACTACGATCAAAGAGGAAATCTCTAGAAATGCAGAAAAACATTTTATCCGCCTACAGAACCATACAAATCGCGAAGCCTGTAATTTTCTTCAAACTTCCAATCAACCTAGAAGATTGCTCCGTTTCAAACCATATGATTTACTAACTCACTTTAATATATGAAAGCCTCAATCCAAACAACAATTTTACGAGAATATTTGTGTTAGCTTAGTCTTAAGATATTTTAATTTCTAAAAGTCTATTGATTGTTAATAAATAAACTACTGGTTAGTCACTTCTTCTAGTTGTAGTATAAGTTAAGCGTCATATATGTATTCGCTTAAATAAATAAAAAAAATTAAAAGACTGATACAAAGTAAGGGATATTGTGGTCCCCACTCAGACTCAATTTTAAGGAATCTAATCCCAGTTAACATCCTCTTTGGATTAGGTACATGACACTTTCATCTCTTTTCTCAAACCAAATCACAAAAAATAGATAGAATATTTATCTTTTAAACATCGGTAGTTCCACTCTAAGGTCTTGATAGAGACATGAGCATTTGTGAAATGCAAAAAAATCTCTAACATTTTCTCACAAAAGATTTTAATGAATGAATTATGCAAACTATGCAATTTACTACAAACATACATTGCCACACACACATACACATGCTCTTGTATGAGCAAAAAAAGCTAATTTAGAACACATATGTGTTGCAACATTGTATCGACACATTTACATGCAAATGCACTTGTCCGTATATGGCATGCCTGCATACATTTTAATGTGCTCTCATTTTACATGTGTAGCACATAATCCGTTGTGATCTTAATCCTTTGGTTGACATTTGCAAATACTCTTACAATGACACACGTTAGTATGGCATGCAGTCAGGCAGGCATCTCATCTCGTTACAGGACGGCCCTCTATGCATGCATGGTGATAATGTAATTGTCGCCACAGTCGTACTTTATATCATCATCATTGTCACATTCTCTTTTGTTTACACTGATGACACTTAAAGGGGATATTCTCCTTTGTTGCAAACATCGAATGTTCTGGACTGGAAGGCAGTAACGCATTTGACCCACGTAATCAGTTTTTCATTGAAACTTCATTGGTATGCTTGTGTCGGTTATTTTGGTATCATTATTTAAATGTAATGTACGAAATTTATCATAAACAAACATAACATAGCGAAACATAACAGATTTTATTAGGATGCAATATAGAATCGCATTTAAAGAATTCCGCTGACTATGATTTTTAACAAAAATAAATAAAGTTGGCGAAAGTTGGCCAAAACCGAATATATGACTATAATGAATAGACTTTTTGGTATTTAGCACAAACACGAGATGTTGCGGAATGGCATTTTCTATAATACTTTACCATATTTTCCATTTTCACTGAAAAAAAGCTTACAGAATTTCAAGCAGTACGTTTTAAATTGTAATTTATTTTGATTCCGAGCAAATAGTGAGGAATTACACTAATTACATTTATGACACATGCCAATTTTCAATTTTAATATCGGTGATATTTTTAGGTGGTAAGCAGTGATGTCAGGTTGGAGGTTTCACCCTCCAAAGTTTGGATTTTCTCATGTTTGAAGGGATTTTTAGGAGGTGCATTTACACTGAAAAAATATAGTCGTGAGGTCAACGATTTCATGTCCTTAAAACACGAATTCAAATTTTGCTTAGCATAGAATACGCATTTCTCTACTACAAAATCTTTTCCTTGTCCAAATGTCGAAAAACTATAAACTTAAAATGGGTATCTTTACATGAACAAAAATGTTGCTTGACTAATGCCAACTTAAGTTTAATAATTCTGAAAAATTCTTCA
Source organism: Haematobia irritans (assembly GCF_050003625.1). Classification (NCBI taxonomy): domain Eukaryota; kingdom Metazoa; phylum Arthropoda; class Insecta; order Diptera; family Muscidae; genus Haematobia; species Haematobia irritans. The sequence continues at coordinate 60,044,244 of NC_134399.1, read as the reverse complement.
TAACTACTGAAATCGTCTTTAATTTGTATACTTTTTGCATCTTAAGTACAAAGCAAACAAGGGGTCAAAACTAGGAAATGTTTTTCAAGACTTTAGTTTAAAGGTGGTTTTTACTTAGAACACAGCATAATTTCTACTTGAAATCGAGTCTGAATTTGGAAATTTTAAATTGTTTTTGACACGTTTTAAAGGACTTTCATAATTTTACATCGACAAGTGAAATGGTTAAAATATTTACTTCTAAAAATATTTACATAGCAACTGCAGAAGATTTAGAAATTTTGGACTCGAATATAAAGGGTGATACGGTCAAAATTTGGTCAAGAGAAAACGCGTGTAAATCGGTGAAATCGTTTACTTAAAATATCATATTAAATTTCTTTTTCAAGTTCAATTAGTATAAAATTCAGGAAAAATATTCAGTTATGCTTTCGCTTTTCCAAATCCGGGCCTCACGCTTGACACCTGCCATCAGATTTTGTACAGCCACCTTGTCCACCTTCTTCGCCGCAGAAAGCCAGTTTTTCTTGAACTGCTGCTCGTCCTTAGCAGTTTTTTGGTCTTCTTTAGGTTCCGCTTGACAATAGCCCAGTATTTCTCAATTGGGCGGAGCCCTGGCGTGTTGGGAGGGTTCTTGTCCTTGGGAACCACATGCACGTTGTCGGCGGCGTACCACTCCATGGCCTTTTTACCGTAATGGCAAGATGGCAAATCCTGCCAAAACAGTACGGAACAACCGTGTTTCTTCAGGAAAGGCAGCAGACGTTTATTCAAACACCCTTTCACGTAAATTTCTTGGTTGACAGTCCCGGAAGCTATGAAAATGCTGTTTTTCAAGCCACAGGCACAGATGGCTTGCCAAACCAGACAGTTTTATGTACTTGAAAATATCTGCTACCTTTCCCCTTCCTTTTGCCGTATAAAAATCCTGTCCCGGAAGCTGCTTGTAGTCGGCTTTGACGTAGGTTTCGTCATCCATTACCACGCAGTCAAACTTCGTCAGCATCGTCGGGGATCGCGCTTTGGCCGTCGTATTTTGTTTATCATCGCAATTTGGAGTCACTACCTTCTTGTAAGTCGATAGTCCGGCTCGTTTTTTGGCTCGATGCACGGTTGTAGACGATACACCCAGCTTATTTTCGCCATCTCGGAGAGAGAGGTTAGGGGTTCGCTTGAAACTACCGGCAACTCTCTTTGTCGTCTCAGCGGCTTCCGGTTTTCGATTTCCCCCCGATCCAGACTTCCTGGCTGTCGACAAACGTTCCCCAAATACTTTAATTACATTTGTAACGGTTGATTTGGCAACTTTTAGCGGATTTTCGCGATGCGCGAGCAAAATTTTGATACGCTGCTCTTCATGCTTGGACGGCATTTTGACAACTGAAGAGTGAATTCCAAAATCAAAATAGGAGCAACATTCTACACACACACCTTCAAAATGAGGGGTGTTCAGGTTTTTTAAATGCAAAATTGAAAGAAATACGTCAAGTTTATATTGACCAAATTTTGACCGTATCACCCTTTATTCACTGAATTTTATTTATGTTTACACTGAAAGAAGAGTTTTCTTTTCCGAGGAACGAAGTTTTAGACAAGCAAAGTTTTCTTTTGACGCTAAATAACTTTCTTTAAAGGCAAATAAAAAGAAATAGAGACAATCGTTGAATCGGATATTATAAATTTTGGTTTGTTTGGACTAAAAGAAATATATTATGAGAAAGGGGAATTTCGTTTGTCTTAAATTTCGTTCCAGAGGAAAGTATTTTTTCTTTGGGTGTAGTTTTATACTTTATAAACAACAGAATTAGAGAACAAAAACAAATTTGAAGTATTTGATGAAATAGAAATATTTTATTATTCCATTAACATAAAAATTTAATTAACATGGCAATCGAAAATGATCACTTCTAATAGCGACTATTGGCGCGAAGTATAATGTCAATTGAATGAGCTGTCATGATGCGGAGGAAAAGGAATCAATTAAACACCTCTTGTGTGAGTGTCCTGCATTTTGTGTAAGGCGTAAGCAAATTTTAACTTAAGCAGTCTGCTAATGTTTTTGGAAAAATCTGGTTGGTTCAACAGAAGAAAATATTCGAGAAGGTTCAGCGGTTAAAACTAGAAGTGTCCATATGCAATAGGTACTTTAAGTTAATGTGGTATCACAATGGACCGAATAGTCGCAGTGAGTCTGAAACTTAATCGGGCTGCCACTTTAACCTAACCTGACATAGACCAACTTTTACATGATTGGTAGAGGGCAGAGATGGTCCGAATAGCAATTTTTTGAGATTTCTACTATCAAAAAGTTGTAAACGTCAAAAACGTCATATACTTGTATAAAACGTAAAAAAAGTCGTAAATGTCAAAAACACCTACAAGATCCTTAGATTAGATTTCAAAGACTATTTTTAATATCCTAAGTTGTGGAAACGTCATATTGAAGTATTTTAGATTTTTTTTATAATAATATTTTGAAATTTTTACTCAAAAGCAATTTGCACAATTTGCAGGCATATACGTTTGAATGCAACGCGTTTTCTGAAAATTGTTGTAGTAAAAATAGGATTTAGGTACAACTTGTGGACATGCCAACCGCGTTGATTTAAATTAATTAATAACTCCTCTTTTAATACGGCTATGTGAAATCGAGCTGGCAGTAGTACACTTATATTTACTATTTGTTTATAAGGAAAGGCATTCTCGAATAAAGTAAAACATAAATGATTCTAAAAAACGTATACTGTACAAAAATACTTATATTGTAAAAAACTAAATATTTTACGAAGGTTAGCATTTTTAATTTAAGGGAAGGGAATATAATGAAAAGGCATTCGGAAATACAAAAATTAAAAAAAATATGAAATACACGGTTCTAAAACAAGTGTACTGTACAAATTCTTATATTGTCAAAAACTAGGTATTTTCAGAAGGTTTACGACGTTTTTGACGTATGGTAAAATACGTCGTAAATGTATGTCAAATACTTTACAGTTTACGACATACCATCTCTGGTAGAGGGCATATACGTAGATCACGTTCCAAATTTCGACTGGATCGAATAAAATTTGCTCCTCCGAGAGGATCCGGAGGTCAAACCCGGGGATCGGTCCATATGGGTGCTATACTTAAAAGTGGTCCGATAAGGCCCATTGGCAATGCCATCCAACCTGCAACTTTCAAGTCGATAGCTTGTTTCGTTCGGAAGATAGCGTGATTTCAACCGACGGACAAACAAACGAACATCGTTAAATCGACTCAGAATTTCATCACGACCCAGAATATATATAGTTTATGGGGTCTGAGACCAATATTTCGATTTGTCATGGTGGAGGGTAAAAAATAAAAGAGAGAAATTGGTTGTATAAAATACTCTCACTCATTTTACTCTCCAAAATTAATTATTAAATGTAAATATCTTCTTCGACAAACATTTATCAAGCATGCCAAAGAAAATTCAACAAAAATATCTAATGTCATCTATCGGCCACTAAAAATGTGCCATCTGCAAATGGAAACATCTCAAATTGCAATGGGGTTTCAAGAAAATTGATATTGATTTTCGTGACCCAGAGAACATTTCAAGATTTTCATTTTCCTATGTCCTTGGCAAATGCAATTCGAAAATCTCTGTACACCGCAACAGAGAATATAGACAGCACTTTGTGCTGAATGGACAGCAATGAAAGATTACTCAAAAATGCCAATAACAGAATCAGTAGAATGTGAACATTAATTCTCAGCAGTATTGCCGAAAAGTAATTTTGAGACTGTCAGATATTTCAAGCGATAAAGAGAAACGATGCAATAGCTTGAGAGGGAAAAACAAATGCGATGACAATAATTTATAAGCCAACAAAAACCAATATGCTGGCATTGAGCGGGACAAGGATTTGTTGGGAATCGCCAAATAAAATCGATTAATTTTTTTTGTCCATTTGTTTGAAGAAGGGAGAATCCAATTACATCGTTTACATGCACAGGTAATGAGGAATGAAAGTGTCAAGCATAGAAATAGGGGCCTTTTAAGCGACACTACATCCATCGAAATAATCGTAAACGGTGTTCCCGTTTCAAAATGATTCGTTCCTGAAAGTAAATTAACACACATGTCGTATCAAACGGAGAACAGATGGTGTGAATCTGTCAACGGAAAAACCACCATGCGTGGTCAAGACAATATCCAGATTTCATGGCCCAGCAACAAATTTTTGAAGTACTTCTAAAGGCACAACTTTAAAAGCACTTCCAGAAATGTTCTTCCAAAGATGATCTTTATTTTAACTACGCAGGAAGTTCTTTTAATTCAATTTTTTATATTTTTAAAGGTCAATTTTACCTTTTTTTGTTTCAAATATGTTAAAGACAGAGTAAGGATAAGGATTGGTACAAATTTTTTAAATTTTGTCGAAAAAAATCTAAATTCATTCTAGAAAAATTACGAAATTTTGAAAATACTTAAGGTCAAGGATTTCAGATAAGCGTCAGAATGCATTAAAAAATCATAAAAAATTATAAAAATTAATTATTTGTCAAAATATCACAACATTTTTTAATTCACATCCAAAACACTGAATTTGGATCACACCTAAAGAAGTGATGCATAGTCATTGCAACGGCTGTTGAAATGGTGGACATCCGTCCTATGACAAGCCCATGTTAAATTCATCGCTTCTGCGCCAATTTTGCACCACTTCCGGATCCAAAAAGACCATTTCACTACTTTTTTGGCTACGCTTTTTTTGCTGGGGGTTGAGATGAGCGGTATGCTAACTTTGTTATTCTGTATGTAACACGTCGAAATATTTGCCTTCCGAAGCCTCTTGGAGGAACAAATTACATCCGATCCTGTTAAAATTCTGTAGGCGAGACATTAAGTGCCCTCTAACAAAAATGCAAAAATTGGTCTATTTCGGGCCTTCATTAAAAACATTCCCCAGATTTAAATTCTGGAGCCCCTGATGTCAGTATGTGTCGTATAGCCATGCAGAAAATGTGTTCATATAGGTCCATAATTATGTATAGCCCCAAGATTTGAATTCTGAAGTCTAATGGAGGAAAAAGCCGAAATTGGTTCATATCGGTTCATAATTACTTATAGGTTCCATTAGGTTTTAATCTGTTTTTGTTGCGGCCAGGTCAAACTTTCGGCCACACTACCACTTGTTCTTTCTGTGACTCCAATTCCTTAACTTCCGCCTTAGCCTCTTGGATGCCCTTAGTTGATTATTTGAAGTGCTACGTGCCGCCCATTTGGAAATTTGGATTTAAAAGAAAGCCTCGTCTTTGTTTTTTGTCAAGATGAAGGGTCCCATCTCTAGCCTACTTTCTGTGAAAGACCTACAATTTTTCTGGTGCTATCCTTTATTTGGTCAGCTTAAACTCCCCAGAATATCTTCCGTCCTTCGCCAGTTCCATTCCCTCATTAAATTCAGTGACAAGAAATTTCATCCATTTTTGGTGTAGGATTTTTACACAAGCTTCCGATGTAAGACATCACGCCGATGTAAGGCATCAATCACTGTCGCTTTAGAGGTTCTGATAGCAGCCCCCTCGATTTGCACATTAAGAAAGTAGCAGAGGTGACACTTGTGAGACCAAAAGGCTTAGATACACTGGAAAGCACAGGCATACAGAATTTATTTCTGTGCACTATTGAATGACGAACTATATGACAAATGAGCATATTTATCACGATAAACTGAAATATATAATACCAGGTATTGAAGAGTGGAGGAGGATACTTCTCGGAACTCCGAATATGTCTACAGATGTATCTAAAATGTACGGATGAACTAGTAGCGGTATTTATTGCAGTGAACTAGTAAAACCGAGAGTCGTACATGTTAGATGGCGATTGCAGTATCTTTCAGGCTGAAATTTCGGCAATCACAAAAGCTGCTGAGTCGCTGTTGATGAGGCCGCTATTCAAAAGCGATATCAGCTTTTTCGTAGACAGTCAAGCAGCTATAAAGGTCTTGGGTAATACGGACATAAGGTCCAAGGTAGTCAGCCGCTCTTGTACAGAGTTTATACAGCATAATATAACTCTGTGCTAGGTTCCTGGGCATTGTGGCATAATGGGAAACGACGATGCAGATGAACTGGCTAAGGATGGCGCTCGTAGAACGAATAATGTCCTTGTCGACGCTCTTTTCAAATCGTTACAGGATTCATGTCTAGTATTTTATGATGAACTGTGGTGAGGCCGTTGGGTCTCTTTGAGAAGTTGCGAGCGTTTGCTCACAACTGATGATATGGGACGAAAAGAACCGTAAGAATTGCGAAGCAGACAGGTGTTGAGACCTTTAATTGGAATTATAACTGCATATAACACACATGGAAAAGACTCGTTCCTTTTTTTTTCATCGATCTGAGGAGGTGTAGCTTAAAGTACATACTCGCCTTTATCAGAGCCTCTTGTTGAATGTTTTAAGCAATTTTGAGCAAAACGGATTTATGGAAGTTTTAAAGCGACCACAGGGGAGCCACTATGGTGCAATGGTTATCATGCCCGCCTTGAATACACAGGGCCGTGGGTTGAAATCCAGTTTCGACCAAACACCAACAAGTTTTTCAGCGGTGGATTATCCCCTCTCAGTAATGCTGGTGACATTTCTGAATGCTTCGAAGCTTTTCTAAATGGTTTCACCACAATATGGTACGCCGTTCGAACTCGCTATAAAAAGGAGGTTTCCTGTGATTGAGGTAAACATAAAGTGAGTGGTGATTCAAAATCTGGACCAGCTTGGAAAAAGGAACTGAAAACTGTATGGGAAATTCTTAAATGCTACGGAGTTTCTAGAATAAGAGAAAAAAAGTACGGAGAAGAGGATGACTTAGAGGGAACAATATTCCGAATATTGGTTTAGGAGTATGTGAGTCAACATAAGACAGGGAAACTTGGATCCTTTTTTCGACCTAACCTAATCCATTATGGTAGCAGCTATTTTGCTAACATAATATAATCACAAACATTTTCGTGAATGTGGTCGGAAAGACTCTGTCCATTCTGGGCGATTTACAACAACAACATTGAATTGTGAAGAAATGAGCTTGTCATTAGTTCCAACGCTTGAGCCATGTTCATATAGATGGAAGGGAGGACAGGCATGGCTAGATCGATTTGCAAAGGCCCAACAATAAAGAATGCGTCATAACAATTTTCTCTAATTTAAAAAAAAAAAAAATGGAATGAACAATTTAGTATACTTCCATTTCATGTTGGTAAAGGAAGAATTTAATAGAGAAACACTTTCGTAATCTTTATGTTTATGAAGTGGCAGAAAATACCTAATCCCCATGATTTACCATAAATACTGGCTATTGTATTGAATATGGATTTTTTTCGCAATTTTATTTTAAATAAACTGTATATCGCATAAACAGGGAACTGCAGTTACCACACAGTTTATAGGTTTTTATGTTAGGTTTTAAAAATTCTCTCATGTGGTAGTAGGAAAATATGGAACGGGAATTGAAAATGTGGTGGCTTTACCAAGAGAGTTTACTGCATTGCATTGCAACATTTACTCAATAGCAAAGCGGCCACAGACCGACCACCAGCAAACATTTACAATAAATTTCTGCAACATCAGCAGTAGCAGCATGAAAACCAAACCAAACGAACTGAACTCAGTCGAACACAGCAAATCTTATATCCTGAACGAGTGTTTATATGAAGCTTGCGTGTTGGTGAGAGCGTGCGTAGTTGTAGTACACACCTTCATTTGCATACAGGGTGGTCACTTCCGGACAAACATCGAAGTTATGGTTATGCCTGAAATTTGCATTATTGTGTGGGATATAAATTCTGTACGGGTTGCAGTATTCCGACTTGTGGCTTCTTATTTCGCTTTTGTTTTACTATTACTGTGTTCGAGTTCATGCCTTTAAGACCGCCATAAAGCACCCTGTAGCCATTGTGTGTATCCACAGTGTCCTGTCGTGTATATCCTGCAGCGTGGCTACCTCAGTGCAGGCATGTTCATTTGACCGTTGATTATGATGTTGTTGATGAAGATGACTAAAGTTCTGTGGTCAGTATGTGGTTGCCAGTCTTTGGGCAATTCAAACGTGTTTGCCAACCAAAATCGCACCGACCAGAAAAGCCCAATGGAAAATTGAAAGGAGTAGCAAACGAGGTATTTACAATAAGGATGGATGAATGCGGTAATGTGAATAAAATTGTGGCATCATAATACAAAATCGGCTATCCATTACTAACCAATTTGTTGGTCTTTTGCTAAGCCGAAAATATATGTGGTTATTACTCTAAGAATATAAATAAGAATTGCCACAAGACAACGGAGTGCTATAGCGTTGATTTACTGCCAAGTAAAAAGATTTTGGGGAGCTGAGAAGTAAGACGCATCTGCTAGACCAATAACACATTAAAGGATTCGTGCAAACCCTCTCCACTGAAAGTTTGGATTAGCTGACGAAACGAGTCGGAATGCAGTGGTTTTACTGAAACTGTGCGCATTTTTTTTTTAATTTCTTCGGAAATGTCATACTTTTATAGCCAAAAACAGGTTTTTTACAAAAATTGTATTTTTGCAAAAAAAAAAAAAAAACAAAAAATAACAATTTAAGTAAATTTACTAATTTTAGAAAAATTTAAAAATTTTGTGTAATTTTAGAATTTACACGGCAAAAATAATTCTTTCCTTCCAAACGAAATTTTAGACAAACAAAGCTCGTTTCTCATTAGCTTTTCGCTGTAACGAAGTTTCTTTGGAAGAAAAGTATATACTTTTTGTGATAAACGTTTATTCTTTTCCAGGATGTAAAAATAATTTCATAAAGACTAACTCCAAAAAAAAAAAAAAAACAATCTTTTCTAGATAAATGCATTTTCCCTCACATCTTTCTCACTTCCACGAGGTTTTTAGTTCTTAGCACATTTTCATGTAATACAAACAATGTAGAAGAAATTATTCGACTTTATACATTTTTTATACCCTCCACCATAGGATGGGGGTATATTAACTTTGTCATTCCGTTTGTAACACATCGAAATATTGCTCTAAGACCCCATAAAGTATATATATTCTTGGTCGTGGTGAAATTCTGAGTCGATCTGAGCATGTCCGTCCGTCCGTCTGTTGAAATCACGCTAACTTCCGAACGAAACAAACTATCGACTTGAAACTTGGCAAAAGTAGTTGTTATTGATGTAGGTCGGATGGTATTGCAAATGGGCCATATCGGTCCACTTTTACGTATAGCCCCCATAGAAACCGACGCTCAGATTTGGCTTGCGGGGACACTAAGAGAAGCAAATTTCATCCGATCCGGCAGAACTTTGGTATATGGTGTCAGCATATGATCTCTAACAACCATGCAAAAATTGGTACACATCGGTCCACAATTATGTATAGCCCCCATATAAACCGATCTTTTAAATTCTTAAAGAAAATTTTCCAAGCGCAAATTTCCAAATTTTCTTTATTCCAAGTATGTATCAACAAGTTTATTAACTAGAGGGTGGCTGATATGCAATGTATTTTTTACATGTTTTTTTTATACCCTCCACCATAGGATGGGGGGTATATTAACTTTGTCATTCCGTTTGTAACACATCGAAATATTGCTCTAAGACCCCAGTATATATATTCTGGGTCCTGGTGAAATTCTGAGTCGATCTGAGCATGCCCGTCCGTCCGTCCGTCCGTCCGTCTGTTGAAATTACGCTAACTTCCGAACGAAACAAGCTATCGACTTGAAACTTGGCACAAGTAGTTGTTATTGATGTAGGTCGGATGGTATTGCAAATGAGCCATATCGGTCCACTTTTATGTATAGCCCCCATATAAACGGACCCCCAAATTTGGCTTGCGGATCCTCTAAGAGAAGCAAATTTCATCCGATCCGAAATTTGGTACATGGTGTCAGCATATGATCTCTAACAACCATGCAAAACATGGTCAATATCGGTCCATAATTATATATAGCCCCCATATAAACCGATCCCCAGATTTGACCTCCGGAGCCTCTTGGAAGACCAAAATTCATCTGATTTAGTTGAAATTTGGTACGTAGAGTTAATATATGGCCTCAAAGGCCCATGCAAAAATTGGTCGATAGCGGTCCATAATTATAAAGGGCCGCCAAGATCATGTGATTTGACACCGTTGGACTTTTTTCTTTGGGGTTATTTGAAAGAAAAGGTGTACGTCGATAAGCCAGCAACAATTCAAGAGCTAAAGGATGAGATAATTCAGCACATTAACGGCATAGAACCTCCATTATGCCTCAGCGTCATCGAAAATTTGGACCATCGGATGAAGGTGTGCCACCGAGGTCGCGACGCCCATTTGGCCGATATTTTATTCCATACATAATTGAGTAATACCAATATAGCATAATAAAATAAAATTACAATAATTTCCTAAATAGTTTGTGTTTTATTCAAAATCAACATCGGCCCTTGAAATTTTAACCACCCTTTATGTAGGCCCCACATAAACCGACCCCCAGATTTGACCTCCGGAGCCCCTTGGAAGAGCAAAATTCATACGATTCGGTTGAAATGTGGTACGTGATGTTAGTATATGTTATCCAACAACCATGCAGGAATTGGTTCATATCAGTCCATAATTATATATAGCCCCATATAAACCGATCCCCAGATTTGACTTCCGGTGCCTTTTGGAGAAGCAAAATTCATCCGATCTAGTTGAAATTTGGTACGTGGTGGTAGTATATGATATTTAACAACCATGCCAAAAGTGGTCCATATTAGTCCATAATCATATATAGCCCCCATATAAACCGATCCCGAGATTTGGTTTTGGAGCCTCTTGGAGGAGCAAATTTCATTCGAGTCAGTTGAAATTTGGTACATTGTGCTAGTATATGGCCGTTAACAACCATGCCTAACTAGGTCCATATCGGTCGATAGTTAACATAAGTGAACGCTGAGGCATACAGATTAAGTGAATTGGAGAACCTAGAACATGATAACTGAATACCGCTGGTTGGTACAATAGAAGAATATCTATAATTGTGTTTCGAAATATCTTTCGTCGTGATTCTGACATCTCACATTCTACCCTCGTACATGGCTTAGGTAGATATTGAACGTGGTAGGAATTTTTAAATATATTGACTCACCTTAAATGGTAATCCCGAAAAATGTTAAAAATATGCAATTTTATTTAATGCAATGTGTTTTCATTTTGTTTTTACAGAAATCCTCTTCAAACCACCTCGCATATTATTGGACTAACCGTATGGCTCACCGAATGACCCCATGTATTTTCGTAGTGGATTTAAGTTCACTTCAAACAAAAATGGAATTAACGAATGATTTTAACATTTCCATTTGTCAGATGACACCAAAACGGTCAACGGTCATCGGAATGACATTTTAAAAGCCAAAAGTCCAAAAGTAATGCGATTTAAAATTAATGCACCAACGGCATAATTTTGTTAGCTGCCAAAAAGCTGAAAGATTTTATGTCTGAATAAAAAAAAACAGATAAAACTAAACCATTTTATGTTCATTACAAATACTAAGGTAGATAATTTTACCCCCAATAGATTTAAATATCAATGGAATTTAATTAAAAAATGGCAACCCATCATGGATTTAAAGATGTATTAAATCACTTAATATGTGTGAAGGCTTAATGAGATTGATATAAGAGAAGTTCTCTCTCATGGGATGTTCGTGAACAAATTAACGTCACGGGTCATATTTTAAGCATACGCACGGACGAAAAAGACTATTTGGAACTCAAATTTTTGGCACATTATTTTTTTTTTAAGTGCAAGCATATAAAAAAGTAGGATAACATGTTTGCGACATATATGTTAATATGTTATAACATATTATGTTTGGGACATAAAATTTGTTTAAATATATCTGAATTCCACCGTGGTGCAATGGTTAGCATGCCCGCCTTGCATACACAAGGTCGTTGGTTCGATTTCTGTTTCGACCGAACACCAAAAAGTTTTTCAGCGGTGGATTATCCCACCTCAGTAATACTGGTGACATTTCTGAGGGTTTCAAAACTTCTCTAAGTGGTTTCACTGCAACGCCGTTCGGACTCGGCTATAAAAAGGAGATCCCTTGTCATTGAGCTTAACATGGAATCGGGCAGCACTCAGTGATAAGAGAGAAGTTCATCAATGTGGTATCACAATGGACTGAATAGTCTAAGTGAGCCTGATACATCGGGCTGCCACCTAACTTAACCTAAACTAACCTATATCTGAATGCAAACATATGTTATATTAATTTAGAAATTGCCTATGAACATATGTGTGTTTAGAAAGAGAGACCGAGAGAGTATGCTGCACGTCCAACACCAATTGGCGCCTTAAAAATATATACACACAAAGAAAATTTCATTAAAAGTTTTTTCTACCAGTGTATGCGTAAGGTGAAACATAATATGTTTGATCAATACAAATAATATTTTGTTTGAACCAATCCTGAAAATACATATGCTTGAAGCAGAATGTGTTTTGGAGTATACAGAAGCGATTTTTTTGAGGGTGTACGAATAAAAACCCGGGTGACTGATATAGATTGCGACCAACTTCGATGTCTACGCCGCCCGTCTGACAACTAGTGATAGTTAATTTTATTGTTTACTAGCTTACAAAAGTATTGCATTCGGAAGGGTGGTTAAATTGTAAAGGACGATGTTGAATGTGAACCACACCTAAACGCCAAGTTTTTTTCCGAATTTTATTTGACATTTCTATATTTCAGGCTTACTCAATTTGAACCATGGAGAGATACACAATCCAACAACGCGTTAAATGGTTCCAAGAAATGGTAACAGTGGATGATGAATTTTCGAAGAAAATCATCTTTAGTGATGAGGCACATTTTCACCTCAGTGGATCCGTCAATAAACAGAATTGCCGCATTTGGACGAATGAGAATACAAGAGTGATTGTCGAAAAACCAATGCAGCCACAAAGAGTGACTGTTTGGTGCGGTTTATGGGCTGGCGGCATCATCGGGCCGTATTTTTTCCAAAATGAGGCCGGTCAGGCAGTTACTGTGAATGGTATTCACTATCGTGAGATGATAACGAACTTTTTATGGCCCGAATTGGAAGATATGGATGTGGACGATATGTGGTTTCAGCAGGACGGTACCACTTGCCACACAGCTAACGAAACAATGGCTCTTTTGCGCAACAAATTCAATGGCCGTGTTATCTCACGTAATGGCGATATCAATTGGCAGCCAAGATCATGTGACTTGACACCGTTGGACTTTTTTCTTTGGGGTTATTTGAAAGAAAAGGTGTACGTCGATAAGCCAGCAATAATTCAAGAGCTAAAGGATGAGATAATTCGGCTCATTAACGGCATAGAACCTCCATTATGCCTCAGCGTCATCGAAAATTTGGACCATCGGATGAAGGTGTGCCAACGAGGTCGCGGTGCCCATTTGGCCGATATTTTGTTCCATACATTATTGAGTAATATATCATAATAAAATAAAATTACAATAATTTCCTAAATAGTTTGTGTTTTATTCAAAATCAACATCGGACCTTGAAATTTTAACCACCCTTTATTCTTGATGGTTTATATTTGGAAAACAACAAAGTATCGTTATAGGCCTCCAGAATTTAAATGTGAATAATTTTTTTGTTTCTCGTACCAGTGAAAAAAAAAAGGTAACAACTTTAGAAATAATCCTAAAAGTGAAGGCCAGATTTAACTTAATTCCACGCCGTTGGGGCACACTCAACAGTGGCACTAAAGCCACTTGGGCCCATCTTGAACTTGAAATTTTCTAAAGAAGTGAACAAATATAATTATGTCTAATAAATTTGTCGTAAAATATTTACTTATGGTTGTGAAATCGGTGTGACATCTGCGTAGGGATGCCAGATTTTAAAGAGGCAAAAAGAGCACATTCAGCTTATAAAAAGAGCACATACGAAAGGAATAGAGCACACTTTTTCAAATAAAAGAAAATCATTTAATTTAATTGAAATATAATTCATTTAAACAAAGCAAAAAGGTACATACCATAAACATAAAATAAGTCACTTTCAACTCATGCTAATTTTCTTACAATACTTTGTAAGTCATTTTTTAGTGTTTTTGTGAAAAACGTTATTGAAGAAGTTTGTTTACATTTAGAACAGAGTACAAAGTGAAGCAACATCGGCATGCTCTTCTACGACTCTGATATATAAAGTAACACACTATTTAATTAGAAAATAACGGCTAGGAAAATTTCTTAGTGCGACATTTACATATTTTCAGTTTACTTTTACCATTTGATTCATATTTGTTGTGATGCAGAAAAAAGAGCACTTTCGCGTGCTCTTTTGCCCTGTCTTGTTTTAAGAGCACATTTTGTAAAAAAGAGCACATGTGCTCTTTAAAAGAGCACGTCTGGCATCCCTACATCTGCGTTAGCAATACAGTTAAGATAAAATTTTCTAAAACTAACAAAAATGTTTCCCTGTTTTTTTTATACCCTCCATCATAGGATGGGGGTATATTAACTTTGTCATTCCGTTTGTAACACATCGAAATATTGCTCTAAGACCCCATAAAGTATATATATTCTGGGTCGTGATGAAATTCTGAGTCGATCTGAGCATGTCCGTCCGTCCGACCTTCTGTTGAAATCACGCTAATTTCCGAACGAAACAAGCTATCGACTTGAAACTTGGCACAAGTAGTTGTTATTGATGTAGCTCGGATGGTATTGCAAATGGGCCATATAAACGTACCCCCAAATTTGGCATGCGATTGCTCTAAGAGAAGCAAATTTCATCCGATCCGGCTGAAATTTGGTACATGGTGTTAATATATGGTCTCTAACAACCATGCAAAAATTGGTCCACATCGGTCCATAATTACATATAGCCCCCATATAAACCGATCCCCCTGATTTGGCTTGCGAGCCTCTAAGAGAAGCAAATTTGATCCGACCCGGCTGAAATTTGGTAAATGGTGTTAGTATATGGTCTCTAATGACCATGCAAAAATTGGTCCATATCGGTCCATAATTATATATAGCCCCCATATAAACCGATCCCCCGATTTGGCTTGCAGAGCCTCTAAGAGAATCAAATTTCATCCGATCCGGCTGAAATTTTGTACATGGTATTAGTATATGGTCTCTAACAACTATGCAAAAATTGGTCCACATCGGTCAATAATTATATATAGCTCCCATATAAACCGATCACCCGATTTGGCTTGCGGAGCCTCTAAGAGAAGCAAATTTCATCCGATCCGGTACATTCTGAAATTTGGTACATTCTGTTAGTATATGGTCTTTAACAACCATGCAAAAATTGGTCGAAATCGGTCCATAGTTATATTTAGCCCCCATATAAACCGATCCCCAGATTTGACCTTCGGAGCCCAATCGAAGAGCAAAATTCATCTGATTCGGTTGAAATTTGGTACGTGATGTTAGTATATGGTATCCAACAACCATGCAGGAATTGATTCATATCAGTCCATAATTATATATAGCACCCATATAAACCGATCCCCAGATTTGACCTCCGGTGCCTTTTGGAGAAGCAAAATTCATCCGATCTGGTTGAAATTTTGTACGTGGTGGTAGTATATGATATTTAACAGCCATGCCAAAAGTGGTCCATATCAGTCCATAATTATATATATCCCCCATAAAAACCGATCCCCAAATTTGACCTCCGGTGCCTTTTGGAGAAGCAGAATTCATCCGATCTGGTTGAAATTTGGTACGTGGTGGTAGTGTATGATATTTAACAACCATACCACGTATGGGCTAATTCACAATTTAGAAAACGATGTTAAGGAGTTTTAAGATACCACATAACAAGTAATTCGATTGTGGATGACAGTCTTTCGTAGAAGTTTCTACGCAATCCATAGTGGAGGTACTTGTTTTTAGTGAATGTGGTAATCAGATGCAGTAACAACTCTGAAAAAATATTGACTTAATATGAAAGATTATACAACCTTAATTTTAGGACAAGCAATTTACATAATATTAAGAACAAATTTCTTTAAATTCATGAATTTTTAAGTAAAAGAAATTTTTTTATTACATTTAGGACACAAATCTTGAAAATAAAGCAAAATTTCCTTAAAGTAAAAAAAAAAACATTAATGATTTAAAGGCATCATCTTTTAATTAGTTGATATATTTAATTTTTAGATTTAAAATAAAAACTCTTCAAATTTAGGCTGAGACATATTTTGAGGATTTTGCATCTTTGGTTTAAAGTTTTTTGTAATTAAGAAAACCATTTTTATTTGGACTTTGAAACTGGTACTTGTTTGTACGTACTGGCCTTATTAATACATCGCAAATAGAGATTGAACATTTGATAAATGAGATCTGTATCCTAATTTAAATTTTATTTATCCTGTAAAGACGTAAAGCTTGATAGGTCCCTAAAAATGGTTTATGGTTTGATAGGTCCCTAAAAATGGTTTTATGTCTACTTTGTCAAATTGAATTATATACGTATTGGCTCGATCTTTTTATACCCTCCACCATAGGATGGGGGGTATATTAACTTTGTCATTCCGTTTGTAACACATCGAAATATCGCTCTAAGACCCCATAAAGTATATATATTCTGGGTCGTGGTGAAATTCTGAGTCGATCTAAGCATGTCCGTCCGTCCGTCCGTCTGTTGAAATCACGCTAACTTCCGAACGAAACAAGCTATCGACTTGAAACTTGGCACAAGTTGTTGTTATCGATGTAGGTCGGATGGTATTGAAAATGGGCCATATCGGTCCACTTTTACGTATAGCCCCCATATAAAGGGACCCTCAGATTTGGCTTGTGGAGCCTCTAACAGAAGCAGTTTTTTTCCCTATTCAACCGTCGAACGGAACGGACGTGTTTTTCAATAGCGGATCAACTCATCGTAATAGGTACCTACTACGAATTTCAAGTGTGGTGGGATATTAAGCCACCATGCAGCGAAATTCCAAGTCATCCACTGGGTTGCTAACTTCAGGGCCCAGTGGACGGGTATCGACTGGAGTTATAAATCTGGGCAATGACCAAGAGTTAGGCCCAATTAGTCGACCTGTAGACGGGTCGACAGGTGGCGACACTCTGACAAGTCGAACTTTTTCTAAGGTAACGACATCAAAAGGAGGTAATCCCTCACGAAAGAGATTCAAGGAACGCAGAAATGCTTTGTTTATCCTAAAGAAGTTAGGATCAGTCGACCCAAGCACGCTGTCGGCTAAACAAAGCGATTCCTTAAAATGGGTTCAAGGAATTCTTGAGACTGGAAAAAGGGAACGATCGCCGGATGAGCTGCCATCCTCCAAAAGGGATCAAAGATCGTTTGCCTCAGTTGCTAAAGATAGCCTTGTGATGGCTATCATTAATAAAGGAGCATTGGACGGTATGGTTCCAAAGCAAAAATGGGGGGAAATTGAGAATGCTCTGTCTGTCGTCTACTCACAGGTGCTGGAAAAGTTTCCCGGCCCAGATCCTCGACACCAAGAGGCTGGTTGGTATCAAGGACGATTTAAGCTAGTCGCATTTGAGGACCAGAGGTCTATAGAATGTTTTAAAGCTGCTCTGATACTAATTGGTGAAGTTTGGGAAGGAGCTGCTCTAGAGTTAGTCGAGAAGAAAGACATACCGGCTAGACCTAGAGCACATGCCTGGATACCTGCAAACCCTTCTGACCCTGAATCTATTTTAAATAGACTGAAACGATGCAATCCAGATCTTCCAACAGCTGATTGGAAGGTTGGCCGTTTGGATGAAGTGGATGGACCAAGACGGCATGCAGTGTTTATATTGAACACTCAGTCTTTGCCACATCTGGCAAAGTCCCAGGGCCGTGTATGTTATGGCTTTCATTATATCCAAATGAAGGTGTATAAAAACGATCAGCTAAAGGATTCAGAAATGGACAAGCCTCTGTCTGAATCAGAAGTAAGCGGATCCTCTTGCGAAGTCGAGGGTGATACCAAAGTTGAAGACATGGATAGATACCGTATGCGTGAGGAGGCTTCTATTGCCTCAGAACTCACCAAAGTCGAACCTATGGTTATTGCGAGAGTCACCGATATCTCTGAAGAGGACATTCTTGATGACTCGATTGAAGCGGCTGATGTGACGGTTGTTGAAAATCTCGATGGTCCTACGGATCCTCCAGATAAATCTTCATCATTGTAAGGCTGCATGTGCTGCCTTAAAAGTTCTCCTGATGAAAGGGGACATAGACATAGTTCTTATTCAAGAACCATATGTTTATAGAAACAAAATATGTGAATTAAGTACTCCGGGGTTCAAACTATTGCAGTATACTGGTAATGATGTAATTCGAGCCTGTATAATTGCTAAAAACGAGCTTAACTTGTTTCTGCTTCCTTCAATGTGTAACGCAGACACTGTCGTTGCCAATTTAGAAATAGCCAAATGCAAATATTGGGTATCTTCGGTCTATATGGGACATGACAGGGAGATGCCTCCATGTGCCGTTAAGACCTTAGTTGAGGAGTCACTGAAAACAAAGACGAAACTCATAATGGGATGCGATGCGAATGCGCATCATATTATATGGGGAAGTAGTGATACTAATGCAAGGGGAGAGTCGCTAATAGAGTTTATTTTGCGTACTAATCTGGTAGTTTGCAACAAGGGAGATGCCCCAACCTTTGTCACTAAAAACAGGCAAGAGGTTTTGGACATCACCTTGGCCTCGCAAGAACTGAATGAAATGATATCTGAGTGGCAGGTTTTAAGTGAACACAGCTTCTCAGATCATCGCTACATCAGTTTCAAATTTGATGTTCATATCACCAAGACCATATTTTCGCCACATGTTAGGAAAGCTGACTGGAATAGGTATAGGGAATCGTTCAATATGATGATACCGGAAATAACAGAGACAAATATGAGAAATGTGCAAGATATCGAACACGCAGTGGAGCGGATTACTAAGGCCTTCAACATCTCACTGAAAGCTGCATGCCCTAGAGGAAAGCCAAGGGGGAAACATCGACCACCATGGTGGTCTACGGAATTAAGTAATATGAGGAAATCCTGCAGGAAGCTCTTTAACAAGGCAAAGTCCACCAGAGCCCCTGAGGACTGGGACGCTTACAAGAGGAATCTGAGAGGATACAAGCGAGAACTGAGAAAGGCTCAGCATAACTCTTGGAATGACTACTGCAGCAGTATTGAGAATACGTCCGAGGCTTCCAGACTACGGAAGGTTCTAGCATCCACCAACTCCGCTCCAGGTTTCATTAAAACATCGGAGGGAAATTGGACAACGTCCAGTGAGGAGACGCTGGAGGTACTATTGGACACACATTTTCCTGGAAATCAGACGGTTGAACCATGTACTGGCGGTGCCACAGTTGCTCAGCGGTCGTTTCCTGTCGAGGAAATTGTATCGGAAACTAGAATAAAATGGGCGCTACATAGCTTTGGACCATTCAAATCCCCCGGACCTGATGGAATTACTCCGGCGGAGTTACAAGCTGTAACTGACAAAATTATCCCCTGGTTGTCAGTGATATATAAAGGATGTATCAACTTATCATATATCCCAGGAAAGTGGAGGGAAACAAAAGTCGTTTTCATACCTAAAGCGGGAAAAGCCTCTCACTCGAGGGCGAAGGATTTCCGACCAATCAGCTTATCCTCATTCCTACTTAAGACTCTGGAGAGGATGATAGATATTTATCTTAGAACTAGCATCGATTCAAGGTTGTTCTCGAAAGGACAGCATGCATACTCGAAGGGCAGGTCTACTGAGACCGCACTACATGAACTAGTCAGCTTTATTGAAAGCTCACTATCTGTCAAAGAATACACAATCGTGGCGTTTCTAGACATCGAAGGGGCCTTCAATAATGTCCATCCGAGCTCGATATTAAATGGACTGACAACTCTGAATGTTGATCCATGTATACTCAGGCTGTTAGACGAACTGCTAATGAAGAGACGTATTTCAGCCACACTAGGACAAGCAAACATACAAAGGTATGTGAACAGAGGCACTCCCCAAGGAGGAGTTCTATCACCTCTTCTTTGGAATGTTGCTATAAATAGCCTTCTGGTTACTCTAGAAAAAGAAAGGATAAAAGTGGTGGCATACGCAGATGATGTGGCTCTGGCAGTCAGGGGAAAATTCCCATCCACAATCAGAGATATTATTCAGAGGGCCCTCCGGATGACTGAGAAATGGGCGAAAGACAATGGTCTTGGGGTAAATCCTGCAAAGACAGAATTAGTCATGTACTGCAACGATCGCAAAACTCCCACGGTTAGGCCTATTTCCTTAGGGGGTATTGAAATTCCCTTTGGTGAATGTGCAAAATACCTTGGCGTTATTTTGGACAGGAAGCTGAACTTTAAGCTTAATATTGAAGAAAGGGCGAGAAAGGCAACTGTAGCTTTGTACTCGTGCAAAAAGGCAATAGGAAAAAAGTGGGGACTGAAACCAAAAATTGTGCATTGGCTATACACGGCAGTGGTTAGACCTATAATGCTATATGGTGTTGTAGTCTGGTGGCCGGCACTTCAGAAACCGACTTGTTTAGATAAAGTTCAGCGTATGGCGTGTTTGTGTATTTCAGGCGCATTCAGCAAGACAGGAACAAATTCCCTTAATGTCGTGCTGCATCTATTGCCTTTAGACATTTTGGCCAAACAGTCAGCTGCAACAACGGCTGTGCGGTTGCGCGAACTATCGCTGTGGTCGGAAAAAGGTTACGGTCACAGTTCTGTCCTCAAAATAATGCCAGATGTGCCTAACGTAGTGGATTACACTTTGGCGAGTCCACTTTTCGACAAAAAGTTTGAGACTCTAATCCCCAACAGTGAGGCGTGGTGCACACAGACCCCGGGGAATAAAGAATATATAGATTTCTACACTGATGGCTCCAAATTGGATGGACAAGTGGGGTTCGGAGTATATTCTAATGATCTGGAACTCCGAATAGCGAAAAGATTACCTAATCACTGTAGTGTTTTTCAGGCTGAAATATTAGCAATAAGAGAGGTGGCGAATTGGCTGAGAAGTAATGTTCCAAAAAATGTGGGCATTAATATATACTCAGACAGTCAACCTGCAATAAAATCCTTGGACTCTGTGTTCCTCAACTCGAAAACGGCCATCGACTGCCGCAAATCTCTCAATGAGATGGCTGAGCAGTACAATATTCACCTAATATGGGTGCCTGGCCATAGGAACATACCGGGGAACTGCGAAGCGGATGAGTTGGCAAGGCTAGGGACTACCTTACATATTCCAGGGGAACTAGAATTTGTTGGTATGCCCCTAGCTACCTGTAAGCTCATGCTGCGTGAGAAGGCTGTTATGATGGCAAATGTTCGATGGGAGAATTGCAAGGGTTGTAACGACACCAAGCAAATATGGCCCCATTTCAACTTAAACCGCACACTAGATATGCTAATGTTCTCGAGACGTCAGCTATCACTCCTGATATCTGCTATAACGGGTCGCTGCACAGAAAAAAATATCACCAAAATATTTCCAATTAAAAAGTTAATTGAAGTTGAAAATTTTTTCAATTAATAAATTAATTGATACAATTAACTTTTTAATCATGATAGAAACATTAAGTTAATTAAGTCAATGATTGAAAATTTTAAAATTTGTAATTAAAAAATTAATTGATACGATTAACCTTTTAATCTAATTCGGAAGACTAATTAAAAATGTATTTCAAACAATCATTTGTTAATCCAAATAAAAGCTCTAAGCCAATTCAGAAAGTAATTAATTAATAAATTAAATTTTTTAATTAATAAATTAATTGAGTTTTGCAATCAACATCAATTAAATTTTTAATTGAATCAATTAAAAAATTAATTGAAATTTGCTGAAAAAATCAATTAATTTTTTAATCAAGAATTTTTTCTATGCCCAATTAAAACTGTGATTGATACTATCATTTTCGTGATTGAAGACATTTCAATTAAAAAATTAATTGGATCAATTAATTTGGTGATTGAATCAGAAAAATTTTTTTTTGTGTGTGCCTGATAGGCGATTTTGCAAAAACTATTGGCGCGAAGTATAATGACTATTGTATGAGCTGTCATGATGCGGAGGAAAAAGAATCAATTAAACACCTCTTGTGTGAGTGTCCTGCATTTTGTGTAAAGCGCAAGCAACTTTTAGGAGCATATAGCTTCAGATTACTGGCGGATCTGGAAAACGTTAACTTAAGCAGTCTGCTACTGTTTTTGGAACAATCTGGTTGGTTCAACAAAGAAAAATAATCAAGAAGGTTCAGCGGTTAAAACTAGAAGTGCCCATATGTAATAGGTACTTTTAGTTAATGTGGTATCACAATGGACTGAATAGTCTAAGTGAGCCTGAATCTTAATCGGGCTGCCACTTTAACCTAACCTAACCTAACCTAACAGAAGCATATTTCATCCGATCCGGCTGAAATTTGGTATATGGTGTTGGTATATGGTCTCTAACAACCATGCGAAAATTGGTTCACATCGGTCAATAATTATATATAGCCCCCATATAAACCGATCTCCAGATTTGGCTTGCGGAGCCTAAAAGAGAAGCAAATTTCATCCGATCCGGCTGAAATTTGGTATATGGTGTTGGTATATGGTCTCTAACAACCATGCGAAAATTGGTTCACATCGGTCAATAATTATATATAGCCCCCATATAAACCGATCTCCAGATTTGGCTTGCGGAGCCTAAAAGAGAAGCAAATTTCATCCGATCCGGCTGAAATTTGGTACATGGTGTTGGTATATGGTCTCTAACAACCATGCAAAAATTGGTTCACATCGGACCATAATTATATATAGCCCCCATATAAACCGATCCCCAGATTTGGCTTGTGGAGCCTCTAAGTGAGGCAAATTTTATCCGATCCGGCTGAAATTTGGTACATGATGTTGGTATATGGTCTCTAACAACCATGCAAAAATTGGTCCACATCGGTCCATAATTATATATAGTCCCCATATAAACCGATCCCCAGATTTGGCTTGCGGAGCCTCAAAGAGGAGCAAATTGCACCCGATCCGGCTGAAATTTGGTACATGGTATTGGTATATGGTCTCTAACAACCGTGCAAAAATTGGTCCACATCGGTCCATAATTATATATGGCGCCCATATAAACCGATCCCCAGATTTGGGTTGCGGAGCCTCAAAGAGAAGCAAATTTCATCCGATCCGCCTGAAATTTGGTATATGATATTGGTATATGGTCTCTAACAACCATGCAAAAATTGGTCCACATCGGTTCATAATTATATATAGCCCCCATATAAACCGATCCCCAGATTTGACTTGCGAAGTCTCCAAGAGAAGCAAATTTCATCCAATCCGGTTGTAATTTGGAACATGGTGTTAGTATATGATCTTTCACAACCATGCCAGAATTGGTCCATATCGGTCCATAATTATATATAGCCCCCATATAAAACATTCTCCATATTTGACCTCCGGAGCCTCTTGGAGGAGCAAAATTCATCCGATCCGGTTCAAATTAGGCATGTGGTGTTAGTATATGGTCGCTAACAACCATTCCAAAATTGGTCCAATCACACAAAAATTGGTCCATATCGGTTCGTAATCATGGTTGCCACTAGAGCCAAAAATAATCTACCAAAATTTTACTTCTATAGAAAATTTTGTCAAAATTTTATTTCTATAGAAAATTTTGTTAAAATTTTATTCGGTTCATAATAAAATTTTCATCATTGTCAAAATTTTATTTCTATAGAAAATTTTGTCAAAATTTTATTTCTATAGAAAATTTTGTTCAAATTTTATTCGGTTCATAATCATGGTTGCCACTCGAGCCAAAAATAATCTACCAAGATTTTATTTCTATAGAAAATTTTGTCAAAAGTTTATTTCTATAGAAATTTTATTTCTTTAGAAATTTTTGTCAAAATTTTCTTTCTATAGAAAATTTTGTCAAAATTTTTATTTCTATAGAAAATTTTGTGAAAATTTTATTTCTATATAAAATTTTGTTAAAATTTTATTTCTGTAGAAAATTTTGCCAAATTTTATGTCTACTTTGTCAAACTGAATTATATACGTATTGGATCGATCTTTTTTGATTTAATATATACCACGTATGGACTTACATACAATTTAGAAGATGGTGTTAGGAGGTTTTAAGATATGTTGCCATCGGCAAGCGTTACCGCAACTTAAGTAATTCGATTGTGGATGGCAGTGTTTAGATGAAGTTTCTACGCAATCCATGATGGAGGGTACATAAGCTTAGGCCTGGCCGAACTTACGGCCGTATATACTTGTTTGTTTTTTTTTTTTTTTTGGTGGAAAACTTGTTCATATGTTGGAAATTTTACTATAACGGATGCAACATATATTGAAAAAGTTAGACTGTAAAGAGTCAAGATCTTGCTTCGCTTGGACGAAAATATACAGTTACCGAGTTTAGTTTTCTCCAATGGAAAGCCATTCCAAATTGAATAGATTGTGAACAGACAAAATGATCGGGTTTAATTAAAAAGGGGGTCAGTTGAAAATGTACACCTTCGATTGATCACCAGAACTCAAGCGGCACCGATGGTAATGATGTGGGCCACCGTAAAGAACTAAAGGTCGCTCCTCCCTCATCGACCGTGGGGTCAAAATAAATGTCTAATATTATCAGTAAATGTCCTAAAGACAGTAATGAAGCCCTGAAGCGACCACGGAGATTCTAACAGAACTCAGCACGAGTTAACCAAAAATGGTTTCGCTTCACTTCTGTACACACCCAGAAAAGGAATATTATCACCTCAAACATGCTTTAAGAGCAAAATTTTATTTTTGGGTGGTGACCATGTAAAATGGTTTTCGCAACCATGTTATTTTCTCGAAAATCATGTATCTGATTTCGGCAAGCAGGTTATATTTGAGGAGAAAATAACATTTTAGTGACAAACATGTTACATGGTCACCATACAAAAATAACATTTTGCTCTTGAAACATGTTTGAGGTGATCATATTCCTTCTCTGCGTGCGGCAATGACCATCAAAATCTCCGCATTTCAATTCGTTGAAGAGTAAGATCAGTCATCTCAAGACGGAGCTTTGCCAAGAAAGGGTCTAAATACTGCAGAGCTATTGGCGTAGCTAGGGAGGTCCTTGGGGCGCTTTCTCACCCAAAACCTTAAAAACTTTAGAAACATCGAATGATAATAGCCACTATAAGAGCCGAAAAATCCAAAAGTCTATTTTTCCAAATTTAAAAAAAGTTGTCTTTTTGAATCTGATTATAATCCCTAGAAGATTTAAAATTCGAACCAAGGGAAAGACATAATTTACTTTTTATCATCTGTATCTCTATTACATATAAGCCCAAATATGTATTAGCAACATGCAAAACACTTTGCACTTCATAAACCATTGATTTTGTTTGTCTCTTCTTTTTTGAAAATTTGCCATAATACAAAACACATTCAATAATGTGTTGAAGGACATGTTCGACTCAAGGATTTGCCGAAATAATTTTTCAATTTAAATTCTGTTGCTCCAGCTAAGTGAAGATTTATCACCATGTGATGAACAAATAAAGCTTTTGTTCCTCCAACCAAAAACTAAAGGGAACAAAATACGGAATATGCAAAATAAACTCCCTGGTTGTTGGCCATAAATTTCATTCTGTTCAATTGAATGGTATCCTTGAATATAATCGAACATGTTATCCTCGAATAAGACAACCCAAGCACAATTTGACTACAATCCTATGCAACTCAGACTTTCAAATATGTGGTGACGACATATTTATATGCAATTCCTTTGGCAACAGATGTCAGGAGTGTTGGGGCTCGAGTCAAGTCTGCGCCATTTGATCAGGATTCTGTTTTTTTGTAGGTGGGTGTAAGGATCATATTCACACTGTACTGAAAACGAAAGTGGAATGGCTGAGATTTTTATGGCTTAAAATATAAATTGAAATTTATTTGGATACGTGACTAATTTCCAAAAACCCCATTTTGGGATGGTATGAGGATGCCATTATCAGTCACATATCGTCATCGACCACACGCGAAGACAATCAATGAAGGGCGGGTAAATAAAATAAATTTTACCTGTTTTTTATATAAATTCTCTTCAAATTCAACACGTACATCAATAAATTTTGTACAATTAAATTTACAGGCATTTACCCTCAAACCCTAAAGGAAATAGGGAAAAAGGTGGAACTACAGTAGTTAGACTTATAATTAGGGTTTCCCCCATTCCCGGAAAAACTGATTTTTTTTTTTTTGAATTTTCCGGGATCCCGGTCAATGGGAAACATGAACAAATCTTAGAAATTGCGATGTTTTAAGCGATACATTAAATTTTGGATAAATAAATGTCCCATCATTAATTAAAATTATATTAATCACATTTCCAAAATGTCTCCTTGTAAAAGGTTTCTTGAAGAAGAAAAATGGCCCCACCAACATTAAACCACTGTGTGTGTGTGTGTGCAAACACATGCACGACAAATTCAAATGAATATCTCATTGTGTTTGCCCAAAATACAATTGGTAGTTAATTACGGTTGCAAAATATTCCATAATATTAACACATACTATCACACAGACGGACACAAACACACTCTCAATTGTACACTCCCGGTGACATTTGTTAGGCCAGCAATGTCCTTGGAAACGAAAGTGTACTGTTTCGTACGGGTGCTTGTGTTAGTGTGTGTTCATCTAGCAGTCGTTTATCTTCCCATTCACTGAACATGTGTTTGTGTGGTTTCTCTTATGGGTTTGAATGTGTGAGGAAGGTGTGTGAGTGTGTAGAAATGTTCGTTTGCATGCGAAATTTGAATTTCAAATTTGTTAAGTGAAAATTAGCTTTTGCCTGAGTATTCCCCCATCGCATGGATGCCCAGACCCGTTTATTTGTTGTATCAGATGTAACAACAAAAACTTTATGAAATTCATTTGCATTTTTATAAACAATCTGATGCTGATGTTTAATAATAAGGACTCAGTTCATCCATTTTCATTTGGTTATTCATTCCTGAATTTCCAGGTCCATATTCTGCACATCTCATCATTGTATATTTCTAACATTGACCGAAAAAACAAATTGTAACAAACAAAACAAAAAAGTACATTTAAATGTCCGTCCAACGGTCACAGTGTACCAGGCACTCAATATATAAAATCAGTTTATATGAGTCCTATTACTAATTATAGAACTATGTGCCCCATTTGCAATAAGACTTGTTTGTCCAAAACTGAAACCGGTTAACCAGATTCAATTACGCAATCCGAAACCAAATAGTAAATAAAGGGTGGTTAAAATTTCAAGGGCCGATGTTGATTTTGAAAAAAACACAAACTAGTTAGGAAATTATTGTAATTTTATTTTATTATGATATATTGGTATTACTCAATTATGTATGGAACAAAATATCGGCCAAATGGGCGCCGCGACCTCGGTGGCACACGTTCATCCGATGGTCCAAATTTTCGATGACGCTGAGGCATAATGGAGGTTCTATGCCGTTAATGTGCCGAATTATCTCATCCTTTAGCTCTTGAATTGTCTTATCGACGTACTCCTTTTCTTTCAAATAACTCAAAAAAAAAAGTCCAACGGAGTCAAATCACATGATCTTGGCGGCCAATTGACATCGCCATTACGTGAGATAACACGGCCATTGAATTTGTTGCGCAAAAGAGCCATTGTTTCGTTAGCTGTGTGGCAAGTGGCACCGTCCTACTGAAACCGCATATCGTCCACATCCATATCTTCCAATTCGGGCCATAAAAAGTTCGTTATCATCTCACGATAGCGAACACCATTCACAGTAACTGCCTGACCGGCCTCATTTTGGAAAAAATACGGCCTTATGATGTCGCCAGCCCATAAACCGCACCAAACAGTCACTCTTTGTGGGTGCATTGGTTTTTCGACAATCACTCTGGGATTCTCATTCGCCCAAATGCGGCAATTCTGTTTATTGACGAATCCACTGATGTGAAAATGTGCCTCATCACTGAAGATGATTTTCTTCGAAAATTGGTCATCCACTGTTACCATTTCTTGGAACCATTTAACACGTTGTTGGATTGTGTATCTCTCCATGGTTTAAATTGAGTAAGTCTGAAATAGAGAAATGTCAAATAAAATTCGGAAAAAACTTGGCGTTTAGGTGTGGTTCATATTCAACATCGGCCCTAACAATTTGCAATTTACGGTTTATCACACAAACCGACCATTTCGACCATTGAAATTTCTATCGCTTTCGCCATACGTTTCTTCCGAAAGGCGAATACTAAGGATGTGAAACAACTTTCATGACACCATTCTCTGTACAACGATTTCGACAATTTGATAAAACTGAAATGAGACACCGAATTGTCTTGTACCCAAAGAAAAAATATTTTTCTCCTGAACGAAATTTTAGTCAAACGAAATTTCGCTTTGTTTTAAAGTTCTTTTTTTGAGAGTAAATTAAAGCCGAATTTATTAGAAAGGCTGTGACGATGGTCTCTCTCTGTACTAATGATATTGATATTGATTCCGAGCCAAAGAAGCGGAGAATTGAAGTAAGGATACTTTTAATACAGAAATGTCTTTTGAATTAAATTTTTTCGTACTTTATTCTAGGTAATAAATTTTAATTCGGTTTTTCTGGTTCTTTATTCATGTGCAATTTAAGTCCTTTAAAAACGTGGTAACGAAAACTTAAAATTTCAAATTCAGACTCGACTTCAAGTAGAAAATTTGCACAAGGTAACCTTCTGTTGTACCAACCAAGCGTACAAAATAGTTCCAGATTTAGATACAGCTCCCATATACAATGCTGTTCAAAACATTTGCAACTAGCCCTACCATGAACTTAATCTAGGTATATCTCCCGTAATAATATCTTTATTGTTTCGCTTCCACTGAAAAAATAATCATTATGGAGTGGTATTACCAAATTCTAATTGAGAAAATGAATGGGCTGTTATTAAAAATGGATATTTCACGAAATGTAAAGAATCGTATGATTCGACCTGTTCAAAACATTTGCAACTACCTAGCACCCAGTAATATTTTCTTCTTTATTTTTTGTATTTTTACCGGAAATAGTTATAAGGACCTATAAGAAGATGGATTAAATGTACAAAAATGACATTGTAGGAATATCGTTATGATTATTGCTCAATTTGGCCATAAACTGATCGCCATAGGCCTTAATGCCCTATTTGTTGAATAATTCGATCAAATTATCGGCAATAAGCACAATCAACATAACAAAAAGCGAAATATCGTTGGGGTATCTCAGAAATGAATTTCGGAAGAGTACAATATGCAAAAACCAACGGCGTCTCCAGTTATAAACAGTGGATGCAACAAAACTGTACACTGGGGTAAAAAAACCTAAGACTACCGCAAAAGAAGATCATACACCCTCAAAAAAAATCGCTTCTTTAACATATGTTCAAAACTTATTTTGCAGGAAGCACATATATTATTGGATACTGCCGAAACATTAATATGTTTGTTTTATTTGAACATATTATATGTTTGGAAGCATTTTGAGCCCAAAAATATTATATGCTTGGAATAATTTTTCCCAAAGATGATTGTGCTCATTGCTTAACATACTCGTAATTTTCACTTCCACGAAATATTTTAGTTCTTGGCACCTTTTTCTGTAATACAAATAATGTTGAAGAAATTATTCACTTTTATAAATTTTACCTTTCGCCTGCACAGAGAATCGAACCGAGGACCATACAGTTTGTAAGCCAACACACTATCCACGGGACTACGTAGCTGTTATAGTCACCAGTAGATAATTATCGTTATAAGTTACATAGCATAGTTTGCAGCGCCCACGAGCCCATGCAAACATAACATTATTTAACAGAAACATACATTTGTTTGCCACGTGGAGCAGTGGTTAGCATGTCTGCCTTGCATGCAAAGGGTCGGTGGTTCAATCCCTACTCCGACCGAACACTTTTTTTTTATTTACACATTTATATTTATACTATATTAAATTTTTATAATGAATCTTCGAAATGTGGGTTATTAAAGATTTATAGTCAGTAACAGTGCTTGATATAAACGAAATTGACTGATTTTTGGATAAAATATTATTTTTTTATTGCAAAAATAACAATTTTGTAACAAAAAACTGTTTTTGGCACAAAACTTTAAAATTTGGAAGGAATTCAAAAACTCTAACAAAAGAAGAACGTGGAGTCGAGTATAAACATACATAAATAATTTTATAATATAAACATAAATTTATTTAGGCGTGAACAGTTTTTTACTAGCATTTAACACCATCGCTCTAAAATGTCTTTTAATTTTCTTTAATAATTCATTTTAAAGAAAATAAACTTTTTAAATTGTTTTAGCTGCAAAACTCGAACTTAATGCCCGCTTTTATATTTGAAGGTATCCGTCAACTCCTCGTGGACTACTTATTAATAAAGAGGAACTAAACTTTGTTTTTATACATTTTACTGTGTAATTTTTCACTTTTTCCTCCTTATTTCATTTTACTGTCCCAACTCTAAAAAGAGTATAGTGCCCTTTCGTTATTTTTATGAAGACCCCTGATTTCTTTTAACGAACCAAGAAAAAAATTTCAAATGTCTATTCTCTTGGTTCCGAATGTCTATTCTCTTTATTCAAATTAAATAATATTTATGTTGATATCTTTCGTCAACTCTCCCGGTTTCCATCTCTATTTCTTTCTCTATACTCTCTCTGTCGCTTTGAATAAAATATTACAACATATGTATGTTTAGTCGAAATTTGTAAATTTATATATGTTTGCATTCACACATATGATTTTTATGAAACATTCATGCCCCAAACATAATATATTCTAACATATTAACATAGATGTCCCAAACATTTAGTGTTAGTTTAGGAACATTACATGTTTGCACATAAATATATTGTGTTTTAAAATTGTGCCCGAAACACATTTTGTTTATATCGGAACATATGAAAAACATATTTTTCTAACAGTGTGAATATCATTCGCTGCCTAGCTGAAGGGACTGAAGTATTTTGAGTTTGCGACGTTTGCTACTTTTTATACATTTACGACATTTACAATTTTGCGACAGTCGCAAACCGTAAAATGTAAGATACAGACCATCTCTGAGTAGGGGTGGTTTAGGGTATAATGTAGTCGACCCCGCCCGACTTTCTACTTTACTTACTTGTTTTGTTATTGAAAGTATTTGTTAATATACAAACAGAAAATGAAAATTCCAATAATGAGTTCTGTATCGTAATTTTAATTATACACAGCCTCGATCTAAAATTGGATACACCGAAAAAAGTAAACTGTTTAGAAACTGTGTAGGAAAAAATGAACTACCTATAAGTGACAGAAGAAAATGTTATAGATAAGCATTTTTTGATGGACATTAAAAGTAATGACTTAGGAATTGTTTTTCCAGATTTTGATGCATAACTTTCAATGACTTATATCGCGCTAAGTGTGCTAAGGCGTTCTGATATCGTGCCAACATAGCTAGGATCAATCCCTGGACGTAGTGAAAATGTTTTTTTTATTTTAAAAATAATTTTAAAAATTAGATAATAAAAAAAAATAAAGTGTAATAAAACAATTGATAAAAATAAAAAGTAGAAATGGTGAAAACATTTTTTTTCTCAATTTTTGGAATCAAATTAACTTTCAATGTATAACTTCTGAAGCAGAACGTCTCATGCTAAATTCATTGGAGATTATACAATTTTACACTAAATCCAGATCACAAGTTGAGGATCCCATTCCCTCTGTTGGAACCCTTTCCTGGGTACTAAGAAAAATAAAAAGAAAAAAATTGAAAACACGTTGTACGAGTTCATAACTTTGCAAGTTTTGCACCTATGAAGTAGGTATTCATTTTAATTTGAATATCCCTTTAATTCTTGCTTACACTGAAAAAACAGTGAACCCACCAGGAAGAAAACTTTGGGTTAATTTTAGAAAATTTTGAATATTTTTAGAAAATTTTAACTAAACAGTACTACAAACGCTAGCATCACGCCGATATGATAAAAATAAGTAAATATTTTTCGACAAATTCAGGAAAAATTATTAGACATAAATAATTGTTTTCACTTGTTGAAGAAAATTTTGTAGTTTGAAGGAAAAAATTGGAGTTAAAAATTGCAAGAATGTCTTTAGTGACGAAGTTCATGATGGACGCATTTTTAGTAAAATTTACAAATTTAAAGAAATAACGAACTATTTTGTGAGAAATATGAATTTAGTAAATCTTTATGCTTAATTTGTGTATAATTTGTTCCCGCCTTTAACTAACGTACACTGAAAAAAAAGCATACTCGGTTCCAAAGATTTGGTCTTTACTTTAAAAAATTTGGTATTGATTCCGAGCCAAAGAAGCGGAGAATACAAGTAAGGATACTTTTAAGACACAATTCTCTTTTAAATTTAGGTTTTGTGTACTTGCTTCTAGGAAGCAAATTTTAATTTTTCGCTTTCTCAGCTTTTTTTTCTTCATATGCTATCAAAGTCCTTTAAAAACGAGTTAACGGCAACTTTATTTTCCAAATTAGGACTCGACTTCCAGTAGAAATTATGCTATGTTTGAAGTAAAAAACTTCTTTAAAATAAAGTTTTGAAAAATATGTCCTATATTTGAACGATTTTTTGCTTTGTAGTCAAGATGCAAAAAGACAATAAATTTAAAGACAATTTCATTAAATTTAATGAATTTGTCTGAATTATTAAAGTCAAGTTGACCTTAGCCTATAAATTTTTTCTTTCATGTTAAGATACCCATTTTTAAGTCAATTCAATTAATTATAAGGACAATATGACTTCATTGAAAAGTTTATCGACTTTTGGACAAGGAAAAAAAACTTTATGTTAGAGAAATGCGTCTTCTATGCTAAGCAAAATTTGTATTCGTATTTTAAAGACATGAAATCTTTGACCTGACGACAATATTTTTTTCAGTGTACGCAAAAAATTATTCGAGTAAAGAAAACTTTCTCCAAGCATAATAATTCCATGAACTAAAATAAAGTTAAATTGGCTTTAGTGAAATAGAGAGTTCACTTTTTTTTTTTGAGTGTACGAAAAGAAAGCAAATTTACGAGTACATACTAGTATCTTCCTAATATTGTTCCACCCAATTAGACGAATTGAAACACTGTTAATATTTCGTTCACCACATTTTCTTTAAACTGTTAACATTTTCATTTAGATGTTCTCATGAGGTTTTTAAATGGATTTTTGTTTTATTTGGAAATTGCTTTCACCGAAGGATTACTCTGGGAATACGTGGAATACGAGAGTACGAATGATGTTCTCGCCATCATTTGTGAATTGGACATTTTGCCTGCAACTTTGCTTGCTGCGGCTGTTAAAAATCCATGGTGACATTCAAACTTAGGAAGCGACAAATTCGACATAATGTCAGTCAGTATATTTGGCTGGTTTTGGAGATTCTTTCCCCAAATGTGTCTTTTGTGTGAGATGTGTTGGGTTTTAAGTGGCAATTGTGTGTCTGTGTGTGTAATTTAGCGAGAGTTAAAGCATATTCAAGTCGTCGTGAACAAAAGACTCCACACCAAATGGCCTGGTTATCTCGTTAATGGCACAAAACAAAAAAATTCATGCGGGCGTTTTAAAAACTCAAAGAATCGAATTAAATGAGAATTCTTACCACGCACACACTCACAGACAAGCGCCAACAAAGAAAAGTAAGTGAACAAAAGCTAAAATTAAGTGCAGCCAATTAAGTGAAAATCCACAGCTTCATTTGAGTAAAAATTTTTAATGCTGCCGTGATAATTCCACAAACTCATCACTTTGGGGATCTCGTGTCATGAGAAGACTGTACTTAAGTGTGACTTGATGTTCGCTGAGATGTGGCAAATGCACTTAAAGTCTTCTGTTAATAAATGTCTGTGGATTTAGTAAAAGAAACTTTGATATTGAGTTGGAAATTAGTTTAACAAACGAGGCAGAGCCCACCATAAGAACTAAAAATAGAATTTGTTTGAACTGATGTCAAACATTTACGTAATTAAATTTAATGATACATATATTTTAAATATTAAAATATTTGCGAAATGACCAGTCCTCAATGATATGGAAAAATTTCAAATCCATAAACCAAAAGTGTGAGATAATGCGGTTTCAAGATTACACCCAAAGAAAGAAAACGTTTGGAATATGCAAACGCTGTTCTTTTATTACAGTTTGTGGAATTTGCAAAACTCAGAAAAATCACTATCATTACTGCACAAAGAAAATTTCCGTAGTTAAACTAAATTTAACATTTTTTATTGGAAAAAAATTATTGAGGCCATATATTAACATCACGTACCAAATTTCAACTGAATCATATGAATTTTGGTCTTCTAAGAAGCTCCGGTGGTCAAATCTTATGATCGGTTTATATGGGGGCTATATATAATTATGGACCGATATGGACCAATTTTTGCATGGTTGTTAGAGACCATATACTAACACCATGTACCAAATTTCAGCCGGATCGGATGAAATTTGCTTCTCTTAGAGGCTCCGCAAGCCAAATCGGGGGATCGGTTTATATGGGGGCTATATATAATTATGGACCGATATGGACCAATTTTTGCATGGTTGTTAGAGACCATATACTAACACCATGTACCAAATTTCAGCCGGATCGGATGAAATTTGCTTCTCTTTGAGGCTCCGCAAGCCAAATCGGGGGATCGATTTATATGGGGGCTATACGTAAAAGTGGACCGATATGGCCCATTTGAATACTATCCGATCTACATCAATAACAACTACTTGTGCGGAGTTTCAAGTCGATAGCTTGTTTCGTTCGGAAGTTAGCGTGATTTCAACAGACGGACGGACGGACATGCTCAGATCGACTCAGAATTTCACCACGACCCAGAATATATATACTTTAAGGGGTCTTAGAGCAATATTTCGATGAGTTACAAACGGAATGACAAAGTTAATATACCCCCCATCCTATGGTGGAGGGTATAAAAAATCGTTCAAATTTGTGAAGTCTTTTTAAAATCTCTTTATTACATAAAACACTCTATAAAACAACAAAATATGCCTTGTCAGATTATTGCACCATTAAATTATGTAAAACGTACACCAAAAAAAAAATTGAGCCTAATTCATGATATTGTGAGTAGAAATGGAAATCTGGGAATCGTTTTGACTAATCGATGTTTTGTCACAAAAAATCCAAAGTAGTTTCTTTTTAATTTGCAAATTCGACTATTCGTCTTTTCCAGAGTAAAAATTGAGGGATCTAATTTGATAGGATTAGATATTAGTAGATCCGAAAAATGGTAAGATCTAATCGTATCTAAGTAGATCTGATCTGATCTCAATATTGACCTAGATTTAAGATATGATTATATCTACTCTATATATAGAGTCAAAAAACAAAAAAAACAGTTGTACACCCACCAATTTGAAATGTGAACCGACATGAAAAATATGACGGGCTACAAAATAGAAAGAGAATTTATTCCGATTGGTTTCTGTTTAGGAAAATAAATAACAAAAACCAAAAAGAATCAATTTCACCTAGCCAAAAAAAGAAGTATTTACCGCCGTAAGTTCGGCCTGACCGAATCTTATGTACCATCCACCATGGATTGCGTAGAAAATTCTACGAAAGACTGTCGTCCACAATCGAAATACTTGGGTTGTAGTAACTCTTACCGATGGCAAGGTATTTTAAAACTTCTTAATATCGTTATCTAAATTGTAAGTTAGTCCATACGTGGTATATATTGGACAAAAAAGGTATGTATAGGTAAGTCTACAAATAATTACGAATCGATATGGACTTTTGCACAGTACTTAGAGAGCCAGAATTGATATATGTGGGTCGCTTATATGGGGGCTATATACAATTATGAACTTGATATGGACCAATTTTTGTGTGATTGCAGATCGATTTATGTGAGGATTATATATAACTATTGACCGACATGGACCTAGTTAAGTATGGTTGTTAACGGCCATATACTGGCACAATGTACCAAATTTCAACAGACTCGGATGAAATTTGCTCCTCCAAGAGGCTCCAAAACCAAATCTCGGGATTGGTTTATATGGAGGATATATATAATTGTGGACTGATATGGACCAATACCTATATGGTTGTTAGAGACCACGTACAAAATTTCAATCAGATCGGATGAATTTTGTTTCTCCAAAAGGTTTATATGAGGCTATATATAATTATGGACCGATGTGGACCAATTTTTGCATGGTTGTTAGAGACCATGTGCTAACACCATGTACCAAATTTCAGCCGGATCGGATGAAATTTGCTTTTCTTAGAGGATCCGCAAGCCAAATCTGGGGGTTCGTTTATATGGGGGCTATACGTAAAAGTGGACCGATATGGCCCATTTACAATGCCATCTGCCCTACATCAATAAAAACTACTTGTTCCAAGTTTCAAGTGGATAGCTTGTTTAGTACGGAAGTTAGCGTGATTTCAACAGACGGACGGACGGACACTCTTAGATCGACTCAGAATTTCACTACGACCCAAAATATATATACTTTATGGGGTCTTAGAGCAATATTCCGATGTGTTACAAACGGAATGACAAAGTTAATATACCCCTATCCTATGGTGGAACCCAGCAAAAAAAGTGTCGCCAAAAAAGTAATGAAAATTTTCTTTTTGGATCCGGAAGTGGTGCAAAATTGACGCAGAAGAGATGAATTTAACATGGGCTTGTCATAAGACGGAAGTTCTCCATTTCAACAGCCGTTGCACTGAAGTTGCATCACTTCTTTAGGTGTGATCCGAATTCAATGTTTTGGATGTAAATTAAAAAATTCTGTGATATTTTGTCAAATAATTAATTTTTATAATTTTTAATGGATTCTAACGCTTGTCGGAAACGTTTGACCTCAAATATTTTCAAAAATTCACAATTTTTTCAGATTGGATTTTGCATTTTTTCGACAAAATTTAAGTGATTTGTACCATTTTATGAATTCTTATTCCGTTTTTAACGTATTTGAAACAAAAAAGTTAAAATTAGCCATTAAAAATATGAAAAAATCAAGTTATAAAAAATTGAATTAAAAGAACTTCCTGGGTAGTTAAAATAAAGAAAATCATTAAGAGTGCATCTTCTGGATGTGCTTTTAAAGTTGTGCCTTTGGATGAACTTCCAAATTTTTTTGCTGGGAAGGTATAAAAACTTGTTCACTAAAAATAAGTAAAAATTTTGGTTTAAACACTAAATATTACACATTTGTGATCATTTATATGGTAGCCCTTAGAGTTTTCTACCGCCTGCACAGAAAAAATATCACCAAATATTTCCAATTAAAAAGTTAATTGAAGTTGAATATTTTTTCAATTAATACAATTAACTTTTTAATCAAGATACAACATAAAGTTAATTAAGTCAATGATTGAAAATTTTAAAATTTTTAATTAAAAAATTAATTGATACAATTAACTTTTTAATCAAATTCGGAAGACTAAGTCAGTTAAAAAAAGTGATGAACATTTCTTAATCCAAATAAAAACTCTAAGCCAATTCAGAAAGTAATTGAAAATAGTTACCTTTTTAAATAAAAAATTAATTGGGGTTTGCATTCAAAATCAATTAAATTTTTAATTGAATCAATTAAAAAATTAATTGAAAATTGCTAATGACATCAATTAATATTTTAATCAAGAATTTTTCTATGCCCAATTAAAACTGTGATTGATACTATCATTTTCGTGATTGAAGACATTTCAATTAAAAAATTAATTGGATCAATTAATTTCGTGATTGAATCAGAAAATTTTTTTTTTTGTGTGGAGTCTACTTGGCATTGAGTGGGTTAGGGTGGGGAATATACACAAAACAGATAATTTAAATATTCTTAAGAATAATTCGTATTTTTTGCCAAATTTTGAACCTTTCACCCATCCACGATCAATCAATTTCAAGGTGCTATAATAATTTTGCAAAACTTTAGCTCAGAAAATTTGAATGAAATATAAATTTGATTGTAAGATTTGTTGTACAACTAATCTCATTGCCATTCGAATTACCTCAAATTGATTTTATAAGGGATAATTATCCGCCTGCGAAAAGACATATTAAAATCGGCTTAGCCGACAAGCCGCCGCCGCCGGAGTCAAAAAATTAGTGTCAGCCGCCGACAAAAATGGATCGCCTTTATTCTCTGGTACAGACATACCGTGAATATGAATATGTAAAATTTAACGGTCAATTTTTCCAAAATTTCATAAGCTCGAAAGTCGAAAAGTTGATTATTACCCCTGTCCAATCGACGTTTGATGTTTTAGAAGGTTAGGTGGCAGTCCGATGTATCCGGCTCACTTAGACTATTCAGTCCATTGTGATACCACAGTGGGGAACTTCTCTCTTATCACTGAGTGCTGCCCGATTCCATGCTAAGCTCAATGATCAGGGACCTCCTTTTTATAGCCGAGTCCAAACGGCGTTCCACATTGTAGTGAAACCACTTAGAGAAGCTTTGAAACACTCAGAAATGTCACCAGCATTACTGAGGTGGGATAATCATCGCTGAAAAACTTTTTGGTGTGTATGCAAGGCGGGCATGCTAACCATTGCACCATGGATGTTTTAGATAACCGACTCAAATCATCTTTTTATGATGTTGGCACTGTTTGATTAAAATCCTTGGCTTAACTGCACTTTACTGGCACCTCACCAAATCACTTAAATTTCAAGTATTTTGCGTAGTTCGGTGTTATGATTATAACAAGGTAAAAATTTTGGCCCGGAAGTACCCTGGTCTTGAGAAATGACCTCGTAAAGGTCATTAAAAATGATATTGATTTTTGGCCCATTGAGAAAATTATGCACTATGTTTTAGGTACTTATTTGTGTTATTTATTATTTGTTTAACTTGTTAATGCAACCGTATATGTCAATGTTGGATATAGACAGAATCTAAAGAGGGCTAACGCGAAGGTAAAGTGAAATTGAAGGCCGGCCTGGGGCCGGGGTTGGGGGGCTTTCTCCTGTGCGAAAGAAGTGACACGGGTCCACTTCGCGTTAGCCCACTTTGGATTCGCGGGGAGGTCCACAACAAATTCGTTACATAAAAATTTACTTATTGGTAGTGTGGAATGTTGATCGAAAATTCTCAGCATATTCATAGTGCTTGTCATTTTTGGAATACAATTGCTATTCGCAACTTCGTGTCTTTTGAATTTTTCCTTTGTTTTCCATGTACTTTTCTGTGACGAACATTATGCCACAAAACAAATAAATGCGATTTCCGTTGGCATGGACGCGTTTATGTGAAAAAATTCGTATTTTTCTGCTTCTGGTGATGACGATGATGGTATTTGCATTGCCGGTTCATTTGTTTTGTTTTCAGTCGTTGTTGTTACTCGCCTGCCCCAGAGGCAGGTAACGGAAACGGAAATTGATAAATTACGTTAGATGAGCAGGATACATTTGCAATGCATATGGCATCAACGACAATAACTGAAATAACAAAACGCCACGGCGTACAATTTGAATTATTAACTTTGATAGGATGTCACGGTTTTCTCTTGCCGTCTACATCACTTCCAGTTGATGTATTCCTTCACTTTCGCAACCTTATGACACTGAAGTGGAATGACAATTTTTCATTAACCTCATTCGTGGAACTTTATTCTGTAGCTGCGGGTTATATTTGCAATTGGAATTGCGAGAAATGTGGCTGTTATATGGTACCAGGTCAATTCCTCACACACAGATAAAATTGTGGACAAATTGCCGTAAGTGGAAACACAATTTATTCAACTTTTACTTGGCCATTTAAAGAATTTTAGGTTTAATCACAAGGGTACAATAACTGGGATCTGATAGCATTGTGCTTGTACGCAAAGAAATAAAGCATTTGGATATCATCGGATCTCGCAAACGATTTTATTTTTTTTAATGTCTTCGAAAAGTTTAAACAAAATGAATTTTTTGATAAAAATATTTTCTGTTCCGGAAACGAAATCGATTTCGTCTATGTCAAGGATCGTTCTTTCTGCCGCAAATATGACTCATTTTGAGATTTTTTTGTAAATATATAAAAAAGTACAAAAGTACTATGCAATGTCGCACCTTCTGAACGTTTTTCTAATTATATGTCAAATTACATTATTTCCGTTTTTGTACTAAACCAAAGTTTTATTTGGTATATCGTACAACTAAGCTATTTTTGTTTTTTAAAGAAGTTCTTTTGAATCTGCTTGTGTGTGCTACACTCTATATATGAGCGTGTTTGACTGTATGCTTTCCTTGAGCTGATATCTACTGCGATATTGTTGTATCAATTACAATATGAGATGTATGGTCCAGTGCATAGTGTATTTGCTTATAAAACGAATGTTCTGTTGTTCGATTCTTCCTTTGGACAAAAGGTACAACATTAAATTTTACATTTTTTCAATCGAATATATGCTTCTATATTATTTGAAAGTGCTGTGGAAGATATGGTAGATACAATTTGCCAAACAATTCAAGAAACCCGGGACATATTGAAATTGTTGAGAATTTATTCCAAAAAACTTGTAACAGACCAACCGAAGTATTGTTAATCGCTATCATTCAGGATGACTAAGAAATGAAGGAAGGAGAGTGAGCTAAGTGTAAATTCAAAGACAGAACTAGTCATGTACTGCCGCAAAGAGCACAGAATTATCATGGTTAAGTCCATCTGCTTAGGTGGTAGTGAAATTTGCTTTGGTGAATGTGCAAGATACCTCGAAGTTATATTGGACAGGAGGCTGAATTTTAAGTTTAATATCGAAGAAAGAGCTACAAAAGCCACAGCATTCAAAGAAGCCATAGGGAAAAAGTGCGGACTAACACCGAAAATTATTGATTGGCTCCAAATGGCATTGGTTAGACCTATAATGCAAAATTGTGTTGTGGCCTGGTGTTCAACTCTTCGGCAGGCGCATTTATTAAGACAGGAACAAATTCCCTTAATGACATGTTGCATATATTGCTTTTATACATATTGACCAAACAGTTAGCTGCAACAACCCAGCAAAAAAATTTGGAAGTTCTTACAAAAACACAGCTTTAAAAGGTCTTCCAGAAGATGTATTCCCAATGATGTTCTTTATTTTAACTACATAGGAAGTTCTTTTCATTCAATTTTTTATAACATGCTTTTTTCACATTTTTAATGGTTAATTTTAACTTTTTTGTTTCAAAATTATCAAAATTATTTATTTGACAAAATATCACAGAATTTTTTAATTTACATACCAAAAATTGAATTCGGATTACACCTAAAGAAGTGATGCAAATTCAGTGAAACGGCTGTTGAAATGGAGGACTTCCGTTCTATGACAAGCCCATGTAAAATTCATCGCTTCTGCGTCAATTTTGCACCACTTCCGGATCCAAAAAGAACACTTTCATTACTTTTTTGGCGACGCTTTTTTGCTGGGAACGGTTGTGCGAGCTATCGCTCTGGTCGGAAATAATGTTATCTGTTCTCAAGATAATGCCCATGCAATGGGATTGCTCTCTGGCGAAACCCCTTTTCGATAAGAAATTTTAGACACTAATTCTCAACAGTAAGGCAAGGTACACACAAACTCTAGCGAATAAAAGATGCATGCATTTCTGTGCCGATGTAGTATATTCGAAATCATGAAAAGATCACTTTCTGATCACTTTAAGGGTGAAATATTGGCAACAAAGGATGTTGCCAATTCGCTGAGAAGTAATGTTCCAACAAATGTTGGCATGAATATATACTCAGAGTTCAGGTTGTCCTGCAATAAAATACTTAAACACTGTGTTGCTCTACTCGAAAACTGCCATAGACTGCCGCAAATCTTTTTAGCGAGATGGCTCAATATAACGATATTCACCACGGAACTGCGAAGCGCATGAGTTAGCAAGACAACCTTATATATTACATGGGACACATGATTTTAATTTGGAGGCCCAAGCGCTAATGTATAATTTTACTCAGCTATTAAAATTATACATAAAGGGTGATACGGTCTAAATTTGGTCAATATAAACTTGACGTATTTCTTTCAATTTTGCATTTAAAAAACATGAAGACCCCTCATTTTGAAGGTGTGTGTGTGTAGAATGTAGTTCTTATTTTGATTTTGGAATTCACTCTTCAGTTGTCAAAATGCCGTCCAAGCAAAAAGAGCAGCGTATCAAAATTTTGCTCAAGCATCGCGAAAATCCGATCTACTCGCACGGAAAGCTGGCAAAATCGCTAAAAGTTGCCAAATCAACCGTTACAAATGTAATTAAAGTGTTTGGGGAACGTTTGTCGACAGCCAGGAAGTCTGGATCGGGGGGAAATCGAAAACCGGAAGCCGCTGAGACGACAAAGAGAGTTGCCGGTAGTTTCAAGCGAAACCCTTACCTCTCTCTCCGAGATGCCGCAAATAAGCTGGGTGTATCGTCTACAACCATGCATCGAGCCAAAAAACGAGCCGGACTATCGACTTACAAGAAGGTAGTGACTCCAAATCGCGATGATAAACAAAATACGACGGCCAAAGCGTGATCCCGGAGGCTGTACACGACGATGCTGACGAAGTTTGACTGCGTGGTAATGGACGACGAAACCTACGTCAAAGCCGACTACAAGCAGCTTCCGGGACAGGAATTTTATACGGCAAAAGGAAGGGGAAAGGTAGCAGATATTTTCAAGCACATAAAACTGTCAAAGTTCGCAAAGAAATATCTGGTTTGGCAAGCCATCTGTACCTGTGGCTTGAAAAGCAGCATTTTCATAGCTTCCGGGACTGTCAACCAAGAAATTTACGTGAAAGAGTGTTTGAATAAACGTCTGCTGGCTTTCCTGAAGAAACGCGGATGTTCCGTACTGTTTTGGCCGGATTTGGCATCTTGCCATTACGGTAAAAAGGCCATGGAGTGGTACGCCGCCAACAACGTGCAGGTGGTTCCCAAGGACAAGAACCCTCCCAACACGCCAGAGCTCCGCCCAATTGAGAAATACTGGGCTATTGTCAAGCGGAACCTAAAGAAGACCAAAAAAACTGCTAAGGACGAGCAGCAGTTCAAGGCAAACTGGCTTTCTGCGGCGAAGAAGGTGGACAAGGTGGCTGTACAAAATCTGATGGCAGGTGTCAAGCGTGAGGCCCGGCAATTCGGATTTGGAAAAGCGAAAGCCTAACTGAATATTTTTCCTGAATTTTATACTAATTGAACTTGAAAAAGAAATTTAATTTGATTTTTTAAATAAACGATTTCACCGATTTACACGCGTTTTCCCTTGACCAAATTTTGACCGTATCACCCTTTAGAATGATTTATCTACCAATTTTATTACTTGAATATTTAGAAAAAAATGATCATCTATAAATACATGGTGATCATTTTCATTTTTCGAACAATTGAAAGGGTATCACACTCTTTAACGTAAATTTCTTGGTTGACAGTCCCGGAAGCTATGAAAATGCTGCTTTTCAAGCCACAGGTACAGATGGCTTGCCAAACCAGATATTTCTTTGCGAACTTTGACAGTTTTATGTGCTTGAAAATATCTGCTACCTTTCCCCTTCCTTTTGCCGTATAAAACTCCTGTCCCGGAAGCTGCTGTCAAACTTCGTCAGCATCGTCGTGTACAGGATCACGCTTTGGCCGTCGTATTTTGTTTATCATCGCGATTTGGAGTCACTACCTTCTTGTAAGTCGATAGTCCGGCTCGTTTTTTGGCTCGATGCACGGTTGTAGACGATACACCTAGCTTATTT
This sequence comes from Haematobia irritans, assembly GCF_050003625.1. NCBI lineage: Eukaryota > Metazoa > Arthropoda > Insecta > Diptera > Muscidae > Haematobia > Haematobia irritans. The sequence continues at coordinate 60,000,530 of NC_134399.1, read as the reverse complement.
GCGGCATCTCGCAGAGAGAGGTTAGGGTTTCGCTTGAAACTACCGGCAAATCTCTTTGTCGTCTCAGAGGCTTCCGGTTTTCGATTTTCCCCCGATCCAGACTTCCTGGCTGTCGACAAACGTTCCCCAAACACTTTAGTTACATTTGTAACGGTTGATTTGGCAACTTTTAGCGATTTTGCCAGCTTTGCGTGCGAGTAGCCTTTAGTATAGATCTGGCGGTATGAGATGATTCAATAGATATTATATGTTATTTGCTGTGGAAATTACATAAGAGAATTATTCCTCCCAAATTGAACCACCACACCTCTTGTGTGAATGTCGTTCACTTTGTGTGAGATCTAAGCGAATTTTAGGGGCATATAGTTTTAGATTACTGGCGGATCAGGAAAAAGTTAACTTAAACAGTCTGCTAATGTCGTCCGATTATCTCCTCTTAGTAATGCTGTCAATGTGCTAAATATAGGATCGGGCAGCACTCATTCCCAGCAAAAAAAGCGTCGCCTAAAAAGTAATGAAAATGTTATTTTTTGATCCGGAAGTAGTGCAAAATTGATGCAGAAGCGATGAATTGTCATAGGACGGAAGTCCTCCATTTCAACTGCCGTTGCACTGAATTTGCACCACTTCTCAAGGTGTGATCCAAATTCAATGTTTTGGATGTAAATTAAAAAATTCTATGATATTTTGTCAAATAAATAATTTTTATATTTTTTTAATTTGTAATGGATTTTAACACTCGTCTGAAACGCTTGACTTCAAATATTTTCAAAAATTCACAATTTTTTCAGATTGGATTGAGCATTTTTTTTCGATTTTTTAAATAATTTGTACCATTTTATGAATTCTTACTCTGTTTGTAACCTATTTGAAACAAAAAAAGTTAAAATTATCCATTAAAAGTATGAAAAAACCAAGTTATAAAAAATTGAATTAAAAGAAATTCCTGTGTAGTTAAAATAAAGAGCATCATTGGGAGTACATCTTCTGGAAGTGCTTTTAAAGTTGTGCTTTTGGAAGAACTTCTAAATTTTTTTTGCTGGGTTAATAAGAGAGAAGTTCACCACTTGTTGTTCACAATAGACTGAATAATCGAAGTGAGCCTAAAAGAAAAGGCTGCTATTACACCTAACTTAACCGATTCTTATATTTGATTTCATGAGAATCCTGGTTTGTGGTGGGGCTGGTTGGGCAAAGTTCACCGCTCCTTGAGAATATTCCTAGCTGTTCTAAGTTAAGTGTTCTACTGTGATTGGAGTTTCTCATATTTCCCAATCGTTTGCCTTTGAATTTAGATTTTTATTAAACATTTCATTTAATGCATTTTTTTGCACTTAAATCCAATTTACCAAGTACTTAAAATCAATTTTTCAAATGGATGATGGTAACTTAAGTACGTCAATACCATAGAGAATAGAATATGAATGAAATACAATTAAGAATGACACCATTCAAGTGTACACTGTGTCTGTGTGTGTGCGCCACAATTTTCCTCCTCTCTAGCTCCAATACAATTCTATCAATTAAAAGTTCTTGCATATTTCATAAATTAAAGTAAATTAAGAATGATTTGCAAGAGAAGTGTCATCACATTCTGTTTTGTTTGCTTGTTTGATCACCATCTGCATTGAAAACTAGAACATTTCTGAAAACACCAGAAGCCGTCATTATGGAACATTTCATCCATTTCATTTCAAATGAAACCTAAACTGTATGCAACACAATTCCCGTACTGAGAAGCCAATGATTCAGTGCAAATTTCATTTCAACTGTGGATGCGATGGAATCCATCATCTATCCTTCCATTAGCTTCCATTCTCATGAGAATACCTTTGTTTATTATTTCGGTGGGATTTTTAGTTATTGCTTCTGTTAAAATGTAAATGAAATTTATGTTGAAAAAAAAAAGAAATTATGGAAATTTAATAAAATTTAATTTCTGATTTAAGTGGTTAAATAAATTTATTATGTCGATAAAATATGTGATCTCTGCGAGATAAGAAATACTCTAAATAACCATTAAATGTTTGCTGCAATCATATCGAAATTTGTATATCACCACCATAGAATGGGTGTAACATATACTATTTTTGTCATTCTGTTTGTAACCCATACATGTGTTGGGCGAAGTCCCCATGAAATGTTGGCCTAAGTAGATCTAACAATATCGTCCGTGTGTTGAAATCACGCTTTCGAACAAATTCAGATATTTACTTGAAACTAGTATCCCAAGATTTGTCTTCACAAGTGACCTGAAAGCCTATGTTTCAACCGATCTGTCGATAGCTTATGTACTGCTGGTATTCAACTTTAAGTGATTATGCTAACCATTGCACCACGGAGCCACCGTGGTGCAATGGTTAGCATGCCCGCCTTGCATACACAAGGTCGTGGGTTCGATTCCTGCTACGACCGAACACCAAAAAGTTTTTCAGCGGTGGATTATCCCACCTTAGTAATGCTGGTGATATTTCTGAGGGTTTCAAAGCTTCTCTAAGTGGTGCGGTGTGGAACGCCGTTCGGTCCCTTGTCATTGAGCTTAACATGGAATCGGGCAGCACTCAGTGATAAGAGAGAAGTTCACCACTGTGGTATCGCAATGGACTGAATAGTCTAAGTGAGCCTGATACATCAGGCTTCCACATAACCTAACCTAACCTAACCATGCAAACATTGTTCCATACATAATTAGATATACAAGCCACAATGCGGGGATTCCCCCACTTAATTCCCGGAAAAACGAGAGCAAAAATATAGTGAGATTCCGGGTATTCCTGAGAAAAAAACTCTTCATGTGTGAAATTGCTCACTGATGAACCCGCTTTCCCCCTTATTTAAAATCGGATCAGATGTTCCTTTACTCCGCATATAAATTTTTCCAAAACGGTTCCTTACACCTCCAGAGCAAATAAGAAATTGTAGATCCTGTTAGACATTCAAAAGGGCATTTAGTTATGACTCACTTTTTTTACTTAAGATCTCAATAGACAAGTATAATGTTTCATATATATTGTGAATGTTATAAGAGCATTGGTCTGGCTAAACTTGAAGAATGTATTTACCTGAACACCTTCTTAGCGCACATCTTCTTGGGTAATCGAATATTTAAGATTTAAGATATAATGTTGGGGATCAAATTTTCACAATGGTTATTATCATACCTGAAATTGGAAGAAGAAGAAAAAATAATCGTTGTTTTAAAGTTATTTATAATTGAAGTATGTTGAAAAGGTAATCACCAAAAATTTTAAATGAATTTTGAAAATATACATACAAAAAATTTTAGTGATTCCACTAAAAATTTTAATTGAAACCAAAATCAAAATGAACTATATCAATTATTTTTTTAATTGGATCAATTAAGTATTATAATTTGGTGATTGACACTATCAGTTCTGATTGAACAAATTTCAATTAGAAATATATTGGATCAAATAAATTCGTGATTGGGAGTAATATCTAAGATAACGGGTCGTTATCTCGGTTTTTTTGTATACCTTCCACCATAGAATGGGTGGTATATAGGTAGGCTGATAAGTCCTGTGTCTAACAAAGACAAACACATTTTTTTGTCAAAATTCGTTTTTATTATTCAACATAAATAGTTCCCTTCAAGAGCGATACAACGATTATAACGACCTTCCAATTTTTTGATACCATTTTGCTAGTACTCCTTCGGTTTTGCCTCAAAATAGGCCTCAGTTTCGGCTATCACCTTTTCATTGCAGCCACATTTTTTCCCTGCGAGCATCCTTTTGATGTCTGAGAACAATAAAAAGTCGCTGGGGGCCAGATCTGGAGAATACGGTGGGTGGGGAAGCAATTCGAAGCCCAATTCATGAATTTTTGCCATCGTTCTCAATGACTTGTGGCATGGTGCGTTGTCTTGGTGGAACAACACTTTTTTCTTCTTCATATGGGACCGTTTTGCCGCGATTTCGACCTTCAAACGCTCTAATAACGCCATATAATAGTCACTGTTGATGGTTTTTCCCTTCTCAAGATAACCGATAAAAATTATTCCATGCGCATCCCAAAAAACAGAGGCCATTACCTTGCCAGCGGACTTTTGAGGCTTTCCACGCTTCGGAGACGGTTCACCGGTCGCTGTTCGCTCAGCCGACTGTCGATTGGACTCAGGAGTTTAGTGATGAAGCCATGTTTCATCCATTGTCAGATATCGATGGAAGAACTCGGGTGTATTACGAGTTAACAGCTGCAAATACCGCTCGGAATCATCAACACGTTGTTGTTTTTAGTCATATGTGAGCTCGCGCGGGACCCCTTTTTGCACAGAGCTTCCGCATATCCAAATATTGATGAATGATATGACCAATACGTTCCTTTGATATCTTTAAGGCCTCTGCTATCTTGATCAACTTCATTTTATGGTCATTCAAAATCATTTTGTGGATTTTTTTGATGTTTTCGTCGGTAACCACCTCTTTCGGGCGTCCACTGCGTTCACCGTCCTCCATGCTCATTTCACCACGCTTGAATTTTGCATACCAATCAATTATTGTTGATTTCCCTGGGGCAGAGTCCGGAAACTCATTATCAAGCCAAGTTTTGGCTTCCACCATATTTTTTCCCATCAGAAAACAGTATTTTATCAAAAGACGAAATTCCTTTTTTCCATTTTTTTCACAATAACAAAAGTTGTTTCACAAAAGACGCTCTATCTCACAAACTAATTGACTTACAGACGTCAAATTTTGACACGAATCCTTTGAAGGTTGGTATTATATAAAAAAAATATGCATTTATTACTAGCGATGCCATCTATGTGTCAGACCGGGGACTTATCAGCCAACCTGTTAATATGACCATTTCGTATGAACTTTTGTGAATAAAAGAAACTATGAGGTATTAACTTAACTGAAATATTCTCAAATTGTTAGAGATCTTCTACAACAGAGTCTGGTGATTATAAATATAGATATATTGAACAATGCCATCCGGCATAACAAAATCATGTCATGGTGTAATTCTCTTTTGTTATTTATCAATTGCCATATATCAATTATCGCCAAGGGGTGGTCTATGGTAATACTCATATCATGAAAATATCTACACGCAAAAAATAATTCTTTCTTCCCAATCGAAGTTTTAGACAAACAAAGTTCGTTTCTCATTTGCTTTTCGCTGTAAGGAAGTGTATTTGGAAGAAAAGTATATAATTTTTGTGATAAACGTTTATTCTTTTACAGGACGTAAAAACAATTTCATAAAGACAAACTCAAAAAAAAAAAAACATTGTTTTCTTGCTAATTGCATTTTCCCTCACATCTTTCTTCACACGAGGTTTTTAGTTCTTAACACCTTTTTCTTGTAATACCAACAATGTAGAAGAAATTATACGATTTTATAATTTTTTAAAATTTTTTTACCTTTCGCCTGGACGGAGAATCGAACCGCGGACCATGCACTTTGTAAGCCAACACACTAACCACTGAGCTATGTACCTGTTATGGTCATCAATAGATAAATATCCATATAAGTTATATTTATGTAGCATAGTTTGCGGCGCCCACGAACCGAATAAACAAAGTTTATTTAACAGAAACAAACATTTAGTTTGGCACCGTGGAGCAGTGGTTGCTACGTCCGACTTGCATGCCAAGGGTCGTGGGTTCGATCCCTGCTACGGCCAATTTTGTTGTTGTTTTTTTTTACATATATTCCAGATATGTTCGGAAGATTCCGAAAAAATGTTCAACATTACATTGTACTATATTAAATTTTGAACTGTAAAATGTGTCTTATTAAAGACCTAAAGTCAGAAAAGAACAGTGTTTGATATAAACGAAATGGACTATGTTGTTGTTTCAAAAATATTTTTTTTTTGAAAAAATAAAATTTTTGTAACAAACGAAGCAATTCAAAAAACTCTAACAAAAGAAAAACGTTTTCGGTACACGTTTTCCAAACGTTTTTTTTTTCTTTGCGTGTATGATTCGCAATAAATCTGCAATGTAAATTTTTATATCAGTAATTCTAGAGTCAATTTTCGCATATTCTCAATTTCACTCATAGTGTTTGTTGGCAAACCAACGAAATTAGGGTCGATATTCCAACAGGCTATCATTGCTGGCAGGCGGAAATACGCCAATGTCAGAGCTTGACTGATCCAGTCCATCGTTAAGGCAAAGTAGAATATGCCAATGGGTCCTCATCATAATCAACTGACTTGCTTTACTATCTGCTCTGCACATTACATATTTAATTATTCACCTTTATGCCTGCCAGTGATGAGAAGAGATACGATGAGGTGCAGGGTGTCGTCTAGGTATGAGCCCATAATACGGCTGCACGATATGGATGTGTGAGGTGTCATATTTGCAAATGAATTGGCGATGATGGTGGTTTGTTAAATAAACTGTGCATAATTTAATTTATTTTGTTTTTATTCATTCTTATTGATGTTGTGTATCAGGCATTTCAATAAATATGTTGTTGTTCCTTATTGCTGTTATCAGGCTTTAGTTTAATTTTTGCCACTGTTTAATTAGCCAAAAAATAATAAAATTGATTGTATCGATTTTATGCATGAATTTCATTATCCTTCATTATTCTTAATTACAATGATTAAATTCTGAATTTAAACTCAACAAGGATATTCTTAGTGGGGGCTTTAATTTTAGTTAAATTAATTTTCAATAACCGGCTATACCAACTGTACATGCAAAAAAATAATTCTTTCCTCCCAAACGAAATTTTAGACAAACAAAGTTCGTTTCTCATTTGCTTTTCGTTGAAAGGAAGTGTATTTGGAAGAAAAGTATATACTTTTTGTGATAAACGTTTATTCTTTTCCAGGATGTAAAAACAATTTCATAAAGACTAACTCAAAACATTTTTTTTCTGGCTAATTGCATTTTCCCTCACATCTTTCTCACTCCCACGAAGTTTTTTAGTTCTTAACAAGTTTTCCTGTAATACCAACAATGTAGAAGAAATTATACGATTATATAAATTTTAAAATTTTTTTTTTACCTTTCGCCTGGACGGAGAATCGAACCGCGGATCATGCAATTTGTAAGCCAACACACTATCCACTGAGCTATGTAGCCGTTATTGTCATCAATAGACAATTACCCATTTAAGTTATATTTATATAGCATAGCTTGCGGCGCCCACGAGCCGATTAAACAAAGTTTATTTAAGAGAAACATACATTTAGTTGGACACCGTGGAGCAGTGGTTGTTACGTCCGACTTGCATGCCAAGGGTCGTGGGTTCGATCCCTGCTACGACCAAAGTTTTTTTTTTACATATATTCCAGATATGGTCGGAAGATTCCAAAAAAATGTTCAACATTACATTCTACTATATTAAATTTTTACAATGAACTGTAAAATGTGTCTTATTAAAGACCTAAAGTCAGAAAATATCAGTGTTTGATATAAACGAAATGGGCTGTGTTGTTGGTTCAAAAATAACTTTTTTATTGAAAAAATAAAAATTTTTTAACAAACGATTTTTTTGGTGATAAAAGTTTAAAATTTTCGAAGCAATTCAAAAAACTCTAACAAAAGAAAAACGTTTTCGGTACACGTTTTCCAAACGGTTTTATACCCTCCACCATAGGATGGGGGTATATTAACTTTGTCATTCCGTTTGTAACACATCGAAATATTGCTCTAAGACCCCATAAAGTATATATATTCTGGGTCGTGGTGAAATTCTGAGTCGATCTGAGCATGTCCATCCGTCCGTCTGTTGAAATCACGCTAACTTCCGAACGAAACAAGCTATCGACTTGAAACTTGGCACAAGTAGTTGTTATTGATGTAGGTCGGATGGTATTGCAAATGGGCCATATGGGCGGACCCCCAAATTTGGCTTGCGATTACTCTAAGAGAAGCAAATTTCATCCGATCCGGCTGAAATTTGGTACATGGTGTTAGTATATGGTCTCTAACAACCATGCAAAAATTGGTCCCTATCGGTCCACTTTTACGTATAGCCCCCATATAAACGGACCCCCAAATTTGGCTTGCGATCGCTCTAAGAGAAGCAAATTTCATCCGATCCGGCTGAAATTTGGAACATAGTGCTAGTATATGGTCTCTAACAACCATGCAAAAATTGGTCCACATCGGTCCATAATTATATATAGCCCCCACATAAACCGATCCCCCGATTTGGCTTGCGGAGCCTCTAAGAGAAGCAATTTTCATCGGATCCGGTTGAAATTTGGTACATGGTATTGGTATATGTTGGTCCACATCGGTCCATAATTATATATAGCCCCCATATAAACCGATCCCCCGATTTTGCTTGCGGAGCCTCTAAGAAACGAAAATTTCATCCGATCCGGCTGAAATTTGGTACATGGTGTTAGTATAAGTTCTCTAATGACCATGCAAAAATTGGTCCATATCGCTCCATAATTATATATAGTCCCCATATAAATCGATTCCCAGATTTGTCCTCTGGAGCCTCTTGGAGGAGCAAAATTCATCCGATCCGGTTGAAATTTGGAACATGGTGTTAGAATGTGATTTCTAATAAACACGAAAGAATTGGTCCATATCGGTCCATAATTATTTATAGCCCCCCTATAAACCGTTGGAGGAGCAAAATTCATCCGATCCGGTTGAAATTTGCAACGTGGTGTTAGTATAAGGCCGCCAATATCCATGCCAAAATTGGTCCATATCGGTTTATAGTTATATATAGCCGATCCCCAATTGGTCCATATCGGTTCATATTCATGGTTTCCACTCGAGCCAAAAATAATCTACCAAAATTTTATTTTTATGGAAAACATTGTCAAAATTTTATTTCCATAGAAAATTTTGTCAAAATTTTATTTCTATAGACAATTTTGTAAAAATTTTATTTCTATAGAAAATTTTGTCAAAATTTTATTTCTATAAAAATTTTTTTCCAAATTTTATTTCTATAGAAAATTTTTTTCCAAATTTTACTTCTATAGAAAATGACAAAATTTTATTTCTATAGAAACTTTAATCTTAATTATATGCGTGTTTAATCAGCCTTTTTTAGTTTAATATATACTAAGTATGGACTACCTTGTAATTTAGGAGACGGTGTTAGGAAGTTTTAAGATACCTTGCCATCGGCAAGTGTTACCACAACCCATGTAATTCTATTGTGGATGACAGTCTTCAGTAGAAGTTTCTACGCAATCCATGGTGGAGGGTACATAAGCTTCGGCCTGGCGGAACTTACGGCCGTATATACTTGTTTTTCTTTGCGTGTATATTGGGGCCCTAAATTATCAAACTCATGGGCCCCTAAATTATCAAACTCTTCCAAATGGAGAACCATAAAGAGGGCGGTACCAAGACCAGCTGATTTAACACACTAATATGCGCAAAAAATAAATGAATTTTAAATTTCACGGGCTTTACATTTAAAGGTAGATTTTTTTGAAATGGCAGGACTTTTGATAACATCTGAGCAACATTTCATGCCATTGTCATTATTGGTAATATATTAGCGATTCTGTTCACCAAACGACTATCAATGAGTTTTTCGATGCCCCTTCTCGTACTTCGTGATACATTTCTCCAAAAATTCAACCAAGTATTTGAAGCTTTTTGGGGAAACTTATTTCGAAGGGTGTAGCCAAAACGAATCGGCCATTCAAACGCAGTTATCCGCAACAACATACAAACAGTTTCAGAGAAACAACTATTTCCTCTTATTTAATTCTCCTCCTGTGTTTTGTCGATGTCTATCGGCAGCACCCTTAGGTTAGGTTAGGTTAAAGTGGCAGCCCGATTAAATTTCAGGCTCACTTAGACTATTCAGTCCATTGTGATACCACATTTAACTAAAAGTACCTATTACATATGGGCACCTCTAGTCTTAACTACTGAACCTTCTCTATTATTTACTTTTGTGGAACCAACCAGATTGCTCCAAAAACATTAACAAACTGCTTAAGTTAACGTTTTCCAGGTCAGCCAGTAATCTAAAGCTATATGCTCCTAAAATTCGCTTACGCCTTACACAAAAAGCAGGACACTCACACAAGAGGTGTTTAATTGATTCCTTTTCCTCCACGTCATGACAGCTTATACAATAGTCATTATACTTCGCACCTATAGTTTTTGCAAATTCGCCTATCAGGCAGCGACCCGTTATAGCAGATATTAGGAGTGCTATCTGACGCCTTGAGAACACTAGCATATCTAGTGTGCGGTTTAAGTTTAAATGGGGCCATATTTGCTTGGTGTCGTTACAACCCTTGCAATTTTCCCATCGAATATTGGCCATCATAACAGCCTTCTCACGCAGTAAGAGCTTGCAGGTGGCCAGAGGCATACCAACAGATTCTAGTTCCCCTGGAATATGTAAGGTAGTTCCTAGCCTTGCTAACACATCTGCTTCACAGTTCCCCGGTATGTTCCTATGACCAGGCACCCATATTAGGTGAATATTGTACTGCTCAGCCATCTCGTTGAGAGATTTGCGGCAGTCTATGGCCGTTTTTGAGTTAAGGAACACAGAGTCCAAGGATTTTATTGCAGGTTGACTGTCTGAGTATATATTAATGCCAATATTTGTTGGAACATTACTTCTCAGCCAATTCACCACCTCTCTTATTGCCAATATTTCAGCCTGAAAAACACTACAGTGATTAGGTAATCTTTTCGCTATTCGAATTTCCAGATCTTTAGAATATACTCCGAACCCCACTTGTCCATTCAATTTGGAGCCATCAGTATTGAAATCTATATATCTTTTATTCCCCGGGGTCTGTGTACACCACGCCTCACTGTTGGGAATTAGAGTTTCAAACTTTTTGTCGAAAAGTGGTTTTGCCAGGGTGTAATCCACTACGTTAGGCACATCTGGCATTACTTTGAGGACCGAACTATGACCGTACATTTTTTCCGACCACAGCGATAGCTCGCGCAACCGCACAGCCGTTGTTGCAGCTGACTGTTTGGCCAAAATGTCTAAAGGCAATAGATGTAGCATGACATTAAGGGAGTCTGTTCCTGTCTTACTAAATGCGCCTGAGATACATAAGCTCGCCATACGCTGAACTTTATCTAAACAAGTCGGTTTCTGAAGTGCCGGCCACCAGACTACAACACCATATAGCATTATAGGTCTAACCACTGCCGTGTATAGCCAATGCACAATTTTTGGTCTTAGTCCCCACTTTTTCCCTATTGCCTTTTTGCACGAGTACAAAGCTACCGTGGCTTTTCTCGCCCTCTCTTCAATATTAAGCCTAAAATTCAGCTTCCTGTCCAAAATAACGCCAAGGTATTTTGCACACTCACCAAAGGGAATTTCAGTACCCCCTAAGGAAATGGGCCTAACCGTGGGAGTTTTACGACCTTTGCAGTACATGACTAGTTCTGTCTTTGCTGGATTTACACCAAGACCATTATCTTTCGCCCATTTCTCAGTCATCCGGAGAGCTCTCTGTATAATATCTCTGATTGTGGATGGGAATTTTCCCCTGGCTGCTAGCGCCACATCATCTGCGTATGCCACCACTTTTATCCTTTCTTTTTCTAGGGAAACCAGAAGGTTGTTTATAGCAACATTCCAAAGAAGAGGTGATAGAACTCCTCCTTGGGGAGTGCCTCTGTTCACATACCTTTGTATGTTTGCTTGCCCTAGTGTGGCTGAAATACGTCTCTTTATTAGAAGTTCGTCTAACAGCCTAAGTATACCTGGATCAACATTCAGAGTTGTCAGTCCATTTAATATCGAGCTTGGATGGACATTATTGAACGCCCCTTCGATGTCTAGAAACGCTACGATTGTGTATTCTTTGACAGATAGTGAGCTTTCAATAAAGCTGACTAGTTCATGCAATGCGGTCTCAGTAGACCTGCCCTTCGAGTATGCATGCTGTCGTTTCGAGAGCAAACTTGAATCCACGCTAGTTCTAAGATACATGTCTATCATCCTCTCCAGGGTCTTAAGTAGGAATGAGGATAAGCTGATTGGTCGGAAATCCTTCGCACTCGAGTGAGAGGCTTTTCCTGCTTTAGGTATGAAGACAACTTTTGTTTCCCTCCACTTTTCTGGAATATATGCTAAGTTTACACATTGTTTATATATCACCATCAACCAGGGGCAGCACCCTTGGTTTAATTTTTTATTTCCTTCTGTATACTCTCTTTTAGCATATTAGACGAGAAAATCTGAAATAGCCAGCAAAAAAAAGAGCTTCCAATCTATGATCCGGTTGTCATAGCATGAGAGTACCCCGTTTTTGGATCATTCGCGTTGCATTAGAAGTTGTGCTTCCGATCATGGTTTGTTGGCACCATAAAAGAACGCCTTAGCACGCCATTGACGCTATTCAAACAAATCGCCGATACTTCCATTCAAATGTTTGCGATATGATCGTAATATGACGACAAGGTATAACATTCTATCTACTTCTCGAGATGTTCTTTTTTTGGTATGAATAAAACAAATAAAGAACTCAGGTTCACATCTCACCAGCGGTGAATTTTTTATCAAGGTTTTTTTTGTAGAAATATATTTTTTTCCATTTAAACTCAACAAAAAATTGAAAATTCTCGTAATTTGCAAAACCTTCGCAAAGGAACTTCCTTTGATGTGACACCGGTTCAAATCCCCGCGGGGTGAATTTTTATACCCTCCACCATATATTAACTTTGTCATTCCGTTTGTAACACATCGAAATATTGCGTGGGTCGTGGTGAAATTCTGAGTCGATCTGAGCATGTCTGTCCGTCCATCCGTCCGTCTGTTGAAAACACGCTAACTTCCGAACGAAACAAGCTATCGACTTGAAACTTGACACAAGTAGTTGTTATTGATGTAGGTCGGATGGGATTGCAAATGGGCCATATCGGTCCACTTTTATGTATAGCCCCCATATAAACGGACCCCCAAATTTGGCTTTCGAGGCCTCTAAGAGAAGCAAATTTCATCCGATCCGGCTGAAATTTGGTACATGGTGTGAGCATATGGTCTCTAACAACCATGCAAAAACTGGTCCACATCGGTCCATAATTATATATAGCCCCCATATAAACCGATCCCCCGATTTGGCTTGTGGAGACTCTAAGAGAAGCAAATTTGATCCGATCCGGCTGAAATTTTGTACATGGTGTTAATATATGGTCTCTAACAACCATGCAAAAATTGGTCCACATCGGTCCATAATTATATATAGCCCCCATATAAACCGATCACCAGATTTGACCTCCGGAGCCTCTTGGAAGACCAAAATTCATCTGATTCAGTGGAAATTTGGTACGTGGTGTTAGTATATGGTCTCAAATACCCATGCAAAAATTGGTCGAAATCGGTCAATAATTATATATAGCCCCCATATAAACCGATCACCAGATTTGACCTCCGGAGCCTCTTGGAAGACCAAAATTCATCTGATTCAGTGGAAATTTGGTACGTGGTGTTAGTATATGGTCTCAAATACCCATGCAAAAATTGGTCGAAATCGGTCAATAATTATATATAGCCCCCATATAAACCGATCCCCAGATTTGACCTCCGGTGCCTTTTGGAGAAGCAAAATTCATCCGATCTGGCTGAAACTTGGTACGTGGTGTTAGTATATGATATTTAACAACCATGCCAAAAGTGGTCCATATCAGTCCATAATCATATATAGCCCCCATATAAACCGATCCCGAGATTTGGTTTTAGAGCCTCTTGGAGGAGCAAATTTCATCCGAGTGAATTGAAATTTGGTACATTGTGCTAGTATTATATGGCCGTTAACAACCATGCCTAACTAGGTCTATAGCGGTCTAAAGTTATATATAGCACTCAGATAAATCGATCCCCAATCACACAAAAATTGGTGCATATCAAGTGCATAATTCTATATAGCCCTATATAAGCGACCCCTGTATTTCAATTCTGGCTCTCTACGTATCTTGCAAAAAGTCCGTATCGATTCGTAATTATTTGTAGACTTAACTTTACATAACTTTTTTGTGTAATATATACCACGTGTGGACTAACTCACAATTTAGAAAACGATGTTAAGAAGTTTTAAGATACCACAACCCAAGTAATTCGATTGTGAATGACAGTTTTTCGTAGAAATTTCTACGCAATCCATGGTGGAGGGTACATAAGATTCGGCCTGGCCGAACTTACGGCCGTATATACTTGTTTATTTTATTTTTATTGTTTTTTTTTTTCTACTTGTTTTATTGATAATGTATTCTTTTCCAATTGATAATTGTTGATAAAAACGAGCTCGAGGTCTGAATTGTTAATTTTTTATTTATTCAATATTTCGTCTTTTCATTGAAAGACTTCATTGGGAAAATTTTTCTGCGTATACAAATAGAGCTCGTTTCTATCAATAATTATCAATTGGAAAAGTCTAAATACATTCTAGTATAATAATGTATTCATTTTTGCGACATTTTATTGTCCATAATTTATCTTTAAGTGTCCAAAAGTCTTAGAAATGCTAAGACTGAACCAAACTAACTTCATCGGAAATGGAAAAAATTGATGCTCTCAAAGATAAATGTTCTCAAAGATAAATGTTAGTGGGACAACTTCCATTTTTTGCTGGGTGGTTTTAAGCTTTAAATTATTCTGGATCAAACTTTAAGTTACCCAGCAAACAAATTTGGGAGTTCTTCCAAAGGCACAACTATAAAATCACTTCCTGAAGATGCACTCCCAAAGATGTTCTTTATTTTAAATACACAGGAAGTTCATTTTTCTTAATTTGAATGGGTAATTTTAACTTTTTTTGTTTCAAGAAGTTAAAGAGTAGGAATTAATAAAATTAGAGAGTAAGAATTAATTATTTAAATTTTGACGAAACAATTGCTAAACCCAGTCAAGAAATATTACGAATTTTCAAAATATTGTAGGTCGAACGTTTCAGGCAAGCGTTAGAATACATTACAAATCATAAAAAAATTCTAAAAGGTATTTATTTGGCAAAATATGGCAACATTTTTTAATTCACATCCACACCGTAAGAAGTGATGCAAATTCAGTGCAATGTCTAGTGAAATGGTGGACATCCGCCCTATGATAAGCCCATGTTAAATTCATCGCTTCTGCGCCAAATTTGCACTACTTCCGGATCCAAAAAGAACATTTTCATTACTTTTT
The DNA here is from genome assembly GCF_050003625.1 of Haematobia irritans. Taxonomy (NCBI): domain Eukaryota; kingdom Metazoa; phylum Arthropoda; class Insecta; order Diptera; family Muscidae; genus Haematobia; species Haematobia irritans. Next base: position 59,985,437 of record NC_134399.1, on the reverse strand, counting down.
TGGCGACGCTTTTTTGCTGGGTTATTGAAGATTATTGTTTTCTTATGGTACGGTCACATAAATGGTGATTCTTTTGAGGTTAGGATTTTCATGCATTAGTATTTGACAGATCACGTGGGATTTCAGACATGGTGTCAAAGAGAAAGATGCTCAGTATGCTTTGACATTTCATCATGAATAGACTTACTAACGAGCCACAACGTCGAATTTTCAGTGAATGGGCCCTAGAAAAGTTGGCAGAAAATCCGCTTTTTTATCGACAAATTTTGTTCAGCGATGAGGCTCATTTCTGGTTGAATGGCTACGTAAATAAGCAAAATTGCCGCATTTGGAGTGAAGAGCAACCAGAAGCCGTTCAAGAACTGCCCATGCATCCCGAAAAATGCACTGTTTGGTGTGGTTTGTACGCTGGTGGAATCATTGGACCGTATTTTTTCAAAGATGCTGTTGGACGCAACGTTACGGTGAATGGCGATCGCTATCGTTCGATGCTCACAAACTTTTTGTTGCCAAAAATGGAAGAACTGAACTTGGTTGACATGTGGTTTCAACAAGATGGCGCTACATGCCACACAGCTCGCGATTCTATGGCCATTTTGAGGGAAAACTTCGGAGAACAATTCATCTCAAGAAATGGACCGGTAAGTTGGCCACCAAGATCAAGCGATTTGACGCCTTTAGACTATTTTTTGTGGGGCTACGTCAAGTCTAAAGTCTACAGAAATAAGCCAGCAACTATTCCAGCTTTGGAAGACAACATTTCCGAAGAAATTCGGGCTATTCCGGCCGAAATGCTCGAAAAAGTTGCCCAAAATTGGACTTTCCGAATGGACCACCTAAGACGCAGCCGCGGTCAACATTTAAATGAAATTATCTTCAAAAAGTAAATGTCATGGACCAATCTAACGTTTCAAATAAAGAACCGATGAGATTTTGCAAATTTTATGGGTTTTTTTTAAAAAAAAGTTATCAAGCTCTTAACAAATCACCCTTTATTTGCCTAGTGTGACTATATCCTGTGCTTACTAATATTTTTTCTTTTTCTCTGGGGATGACTTGCTCGTTAATTAATCTTGATGTAAGTACAATGCCATGTGGACGTATTAAAAACTCCAAATGCAAATCTTGCCCCAAAGGACACCATGAATTCTCATCCATGAGCAAAAGGTGAATTTATTAGCATATGTTTCTGACAACCCGCTCCTTATTTGCATGGATAAGGGTTAAGGATAACTCCCAAAGTTCAGTGCAATTGTGGGACTCTTCAAAACCTGGATTCAATGGAGGAACAAAGTGGTTTAACAGCAGTAAAAGTAAAACAAAATGAGCGACATTTCTTCCTTACTCGTTATTGTTTTTTCTTGTGGGTTCTTTGTCTGCTTTCGTTTGGTCCTCTGCTGCTTGCTATGAAGAGAAGGTAGCTTGTATTTAATTAATTTTTCCCATGGAATTCCTGAACTTTATGTTGTAATTTTTCCTTGACTTGGTTTGCTGTTTTACTGTTCTCGGAAACTCCCGACATGATGCAGTATTGGTGGGAATGAAGTGGAAAAGTTAAAACAAATGTTTTGTTTTGCACTGATCTCTTTCTCTCTCTCTCCCTCTTTCTCTTAGCAGTGACAATGGAGAGGACAACAACTGAATCAACAACTGGCACGAAAAACTCTTCTCATAATGCACCATCACAATCAAATCCTCAAGAGCATCTGCAGAGAAGCCTCCAACATATGCCACACAACTCACCGAGAACACTTCAAAAGTTCAGGGTTAGACGTTTATTTATTTTGTTTGCTGGCTTGCTTGATATTTCTGCTACCCCCCACCCCGCCACTCCACTACCGTGCAGCATCTTGCTAAAGCTGTTGCTTTTCACTTGAGTGGTTTTTCGAATGCAAAATAGCGCTGAAGAATTTTTCATTAAATTGCAAAGCATTGGCCGTGAGATGATGGTGTGAGTAATTCAAAGGACATTGCAACGATGTACATGACAGAGAAAATTTCTTCCGCACAATACAGTGCCAGGTTCGAGGCTTTTTGATTAGGCAACTTAAAGCATTTTGTGTTGTTGTTGTTGTTCTTATTGTTGTTGGTGCCACTTTCAATAAAAGCCAAAAGTACTTCGTTTAACTCGATTAACCCATTTCTCCGTTCGTAGAATAGTGAAGGCGTGAAATGAGTGCAGGTTTCTTGACTTAGGAAAGTAAAAAGAAAACAAGTATATACGGCCGTAAGTTCGGCCAGGCCGAATCTTATGTACCCTCCACCATGGAGTGCGTAGGAACTTCTACTAAAGGCTGTCATCCACAATCGAATTACTTGGGTTGCGATAACACTTGCCGATGGCAAGGTATCGTAAAACTTTTTAACACTGTCTTCTAAATTGTAAGTTAGCCCATACGGGGTATATATTAAACAAAAAAAGGCCGATTAAATACGTATATAATCTAGTTTGACAAAATTTTCTATAGAAATAAAATTTTGACAAAATTTTCTATAGAAATGAAACCTTGACAACATTTTCTATAGAAATAAAATTTTGACAAAATTTTCTATAGAAATAAAAATTTGACAAAATTTTCTATAGAAATAAAAACTTGACAAAATTTTCTATAGAAATAAAATGTTGACAAAATTTTCTATGGAAGTAAAATGTTGACAAAATTTTCTATAGCAATACAATTTTGACAAAAATTTCTATAGAAATAAAATGTTGACAAAATTTTGTATAGAAATGAAATTTTGACAAAATTTTGTATAGAAATAAAATGTTGACAAAATTTTCTACAGAAATAAATTTTTTACAAAATTTTCTATAGAAATAAAATTTTGACAAACATTTCTATAGAAATAAACTTTTGACAAAACTTTCTATAGAAATGAAATTTTAACAAATCTTTCTATAGTAATAAAATTTGACAAAATTTTCTATGGAAATAAAGTTTTGGTAGATTACAAAATTTTCTATAGAAATAAAATTTTGACAAAATTTTCTATGGAAATAAAATTTTGACAAACATTTGTATAGAAATAAACTTTTGACAAAACTTTCTATAGAAATGAAATTTTGACAAAACTTTCTATAGTAATAAAATTTGCCAAAATTTTCTATGGAAATAAAGTTTTGGTAGATTATTTTTGGCGATATGGACCAATTTTTGTGTAATAAGTCATCGGCTATATATAACTAAAGACCGATATGGACCAATTTTTACATGGCTGTTAGAGGCCATATATTGACAAAATGTACCAAATTTCAACCATATCGGATGACTTTTGCTCCTCCAAGAGGTTCCGGACGTCAAATCTGGGGACGGTTTATATGGGAACTATATATAATTATGGACCGATATGGACCAATTTTTGCATGGTTGTTAGAGACCATATACTAACACCATGTACCAAATTTCAACTGGATCGGATGAATTTTGCTCTTCCAAGAGGCTCCGGAGGTCAAATCTGGGGATCGGTTTATATGGGGGCTATATATAATTATGGACCGATATGGACCAATTTTTGCATGGTTATTAGAGGACGTAAACTAACATCAGGTACCAAATTTCAACCGGATTGGATGAATTTTGCCCCTCCAAGAGGCTCCGGAGGTCAAATCTGGGGATCGGTTTATATGGGGGCTATATATAATTATGGACCGATATGGACCAATTTTTGCATGGTTGTTAAAAACCGTATACTAAGACCACGTACTAAATTTCAACCGGATCGGATGAATTTTTCTCCTCCAAAAAGCTCCGGTGGTCAAATCTGGGGATCGGTTTATATGGGAGCTATATATAATTATGGACCGATATGGACCAATTTTTGCATGGTTGTTAGAGGCCGTATACTAACATCAGGTACCAAATTTCAACCGTATCGGATGAATTTTGCCCCTCCAAAAGTCTCCGGAGGTCAAATCTGGGGATCGGTTTATATGGGGGCTATATATAATTATGGACCGATATGGACCAATTTTTGCATGGTTGTTAGAGACCATATACTAACATCAGGTACCAAATTTCAGTCGGATCGGATGAATTTTGCCCCTCCAAGAGGCTCCGGAGGTCAAATATGGGGATCGGTTTATATGGGGGCTATGCGTAAACGTGGTCCGATATGGCCCATTTTCAATACCATCCGACCTACATCAATAACAACTACTTGTGCCAAGTTTCAAGTCGATAGCTTGTTTCGTTCGGAAGTTAGCGTGATTTCCACAGACGGACGGACAGCCGGACAGACGGACAGACGGACGGACGGACAGACGGACGGACGGACGGACATGCTTAGATCGACTCAGAATTTCACCACGACCCAGAATATATATACTTTATGGGGTCTTAGAGCAATATTTCGATGTGTTACAAACGGAATGACAAAGTTAATATACCCCCATCCTATGGTGGAGGGTATAAAAAAAATTAAAATAACTTTGGTATTTGACGTAAACGTAGCACAACAGTTTAGCGACATTCATTTGATCACAAAACTGTGCGAGTATACATTTGATTAGGAATGCCCATAGCTCCACGGCGTTTTGAATTAGCTCGAGCCGAGCCTACATTTATAAATTCTCCTTTTTTATACCCTCCATCATAGGATGGGGGTATATTAACTTTGTCATTCCGTTTGTAACACAACGAAATATTGCTCTAAGACCCCATAAAGTATATATATTCTGGGTCGTGGTGAAAGTCTGAGTCGATCTAAGCATGTCCGTCCGTCCGTCCGTCCGTCCGTCCGTCTGTTGAAATCACGCTAACTTCCGAACGAAACAAGCTATCGACTTGAAACTTGGCACAAGTAGTTGTTATCGATGTAGGTCGGATGGTATTGAAAATGGGCCATATCGGTCCACTTTTACGTATAGCCCCCATATAAAGGGACCCTCAGATTTGGTTTGTGGAGCCTCTAACAGAAGCATATTTCATCCGATCCGGCTGAAATTTGGTATATGGTGTTGGTATATGGTCTCTAACAACCATGCAAAAATTGGTCCACATCGGTTCATAATTATATATAGCCCCCATATAAACCGATCCCCAGATTTGGCTTGCGGAGCCTCAAAGAGAAGTAAATTTCATCCAATCCGGTTGTAATTTGGAACATGGTGATAGTATATGATCTTTAACAACCGTGCCAGAATTGGTCCATATCGGTCTTTAATTATATATAGCCCCCATATAAACCGATCCCCAGATTTGGCTTGTGGAGCCTCTAAGAGAAGCATATTTCATCCGATCCGGCTGAAATTTGGTACATGGTGTTGGTATATGGTCTCTAACAATCATGCAAAAATTGGTACACATCGGTCCATAATTATATATAGCCCCCATATAAACCGATCCCCAGATTTGGCTTGCGGAGCCTCAAAGAGAAGTAAATTTCATCCAATCCGGTTGTAATTTGGAACATGGTGATAGTATATGATCTTTAACAACCGTGCCAGAATTGGTCCATATCGGTTCATAATTATATATAGCCCCCATATAAAACATTCTCCAGATTTGACCTGCGGAGCCTCTTGGAGGAGCAAAATTCATCCGATCCGGTTCAAATTAGGCACGTGGTGTTAGTATATGGTCGCTAACAACCATACCAAAATTGGTCCAATCACACAAAAATTGGTCCATATCGGTTCATAATCATGGTTGCCACTAGAGCCAAAAATAATCTACCAAAATTTTATTTCTATAGAAAATTTTGTCAAAATTTTATTTCTATAGAAAATTTTGTCAAAATTTTATTTCTAGAGAAAATTTTGTTAAAATTTTATTCGGTTCATAATAAAATTTTCATCATTGTCAAAATTTTATTTCTATAGAAAATTTTATCAAAATTTTATTTCTATAGAAAATTTTGTTCAAATTTTATTCGGTTCATAATCAGGTTGCCACTCGAGCCAAAAATAACCTACCAAGATTTTATTTCTATAGAAAATTTTGTCAAAAGTTTATTTCTATAGAAAATTTTGTTAAAATATTATTTCTGTAAAAATTTTTGTCAAAATTTTCTTTCTATAGAAAATTTTTATTTCTATAGAAGATTTTGTGAAAATTTTATTTCTATAGAAAAATCTGTTAAAATTTTATTTCTGTAGAAAATTTTGTCAAAATTTTATGTCTACTTTGTCAAACTGAATTATATACGTATTGGATCGATCTTTTTTGATTTTATACCACGTATGGACTTATATACAATTTAGAAGATGGTGTTAGGAGGTTTTAAGATACCTTGCCATCGGCAAGCGTTACCGCAACTTAAGTAATTCGATTGTGGATGGCAGTGTTTAGGAGAAGTTTCTACGCAATCCATGATGGAGGGTACATAAGCTTCGGCCTGGCCGAACTTACGGCCGTATATACTTGTTTAATACTAATTCAATTGTATATTGGATTCACTAGATTTTGTTATATGCAATATTTCCCTGTGGCTTTGTTTTTACACTGAAAAAAAAAGCATGACCTGTTCCAAAGATTTTGTCTTTGGTATTAATTCCGAGCCATTTCTAAGAAAAATGTTTGTTAATCGTCTTATATGGTCTTATAAATGAAAAAATTCTGCAAAACAAAATACGGAATTTCAACAGCACTATGAAGCTGCTACAAAATAGAGGTGTGCACGTGAGTAATATTTTACTCACGCTCACGCACACTCACGACTGAAAAATCATACTCACGCACACTCACGCACGAACTTTTTTGGTAGGACTCACGCTCACGCACACTCACGAAAAGAAAATTTGTACTCACGCACACTCACGCACGAAAACGTCGAAAAATACCGTGACTCACGAAAAATATCGTGACTCACGAAAAATATCGTGATTCACGAAAAATATCGTGACTCACGAATAATTTTATGATTAATTTACCTTACCGAAGTGTCTGAAAACATGAGCATTATTAAAATCGAGAGTGTTATTAAACTCTTAACATCCCAGGTGTCACTAAAATTGTTATTGAATTTAACTCTTAAGCGTTTTATGTTGTTGAGCAGAAATATTTTCGTGAGTGTAATTCGTTACTCACGCACACTCACGAAGATATTATTTTCGTGACTCACGCTCACGCACGACATGTTGGTTTGTTAATCACGCTCACGCACACTCACGCTGTTGTCATGAGCGTGACTCACGACTCACGCACGAATCACGAAAATTTTCGTGAGTCACGACAATTTCGTGTCACGTGCACATCTCTACTACAAAATCAGTGTTCATAATCTGTGTGGAATATGTACACTCAGAAAAAGTTTACTTGGATCCAAAGATTTTGACCTTCCTTTAAGGATTTTGATACTGATTCCGGGCCGAAAATAAGGACATTTTTATGGACCTATGTAACTCTAAATCTAGCCTCTATAAAATTAAAATTGGTATACAAATTTCATTTTCGAATTTTCATTACCTTTTTTGCGATTTATTAACAAAGCTATTCATATACAAGTAAATGCCAGTAAAGAAATTCAAATTATAACAAATGCTTCAAAGTAAAGCATGTTTTCTTAATTTCAAAAAAACTTTAAACCAAATATGCAAAATATTAAAACATATTTCTTAAGACCAAAAATGTTTTTTTTGCTTTAAGAAAAAATTCGCTTTACTTCAAAGACATACGACTTTAAATGAGGGTCGCAAATTTCAAAAATTCGTGTCTTAACCCTCTAATGCCCAAGCCCGCCTTTAGGCGGGTTTTCATTTAATAAGGAAGTTTTTAGTAAAACACACCTTAAGACAACAAAAATGGGTAAAATAAAAAGAAAACTTAGTTATTTAAAACAGTTCAAGAGGCTTTGCAGCATACACTGAATTTTACCGTATACATTTTTATACCCTCCACTATAGGATGGGGGGTATATTAACTTTGTCATTCCGTTTGTAACACATCGAAATATTGGTCTAAGACCCCATAAAGTATATATATTCTGGGTCGTGGTGAAATTCTGAGTCGATCTGAGCATGTCCGTCTGTTGAAATCACGCTAACTTCCGAACGAAACAAGCTATCGACTTGAAACTTGGCACAAGTAGTTGTTATTGATGTAGGTCGGATGGTATTGCAAATGGGCCATATCGGTCCACTTTTACGTATAGCCCCCATATAAACGGACCCCCAAATTTGGCTTGCGAGGCCTCTAAGAGAAGCAAATTTCATCTGAACCGGCTGAAATTTGGTACATGGTGTTAGTATATGGTCTCTAAAGCCCATGCAAAAATTGGTCTACATCGGTCCATAATTATATATAGCCCCCATATAAACCGATCCCCCGATTTGGCTTACAGAGCCTCTAAGAGAAACAAATTTCATCCGATCCGGCTGAAATTTGGTACATGATGTTAGTATATGGTCTCTAACGACCATGCAAAAATTGGTCGATATTGGTCCATAATTATATGTAGGCCCCATATAAACCGATCCCCAGATTTGACATCCGGAGCACTTCGAAGAGCAAAATTCTTCCCATTCGGTTCAAATTTGGTACGTGATGTTAGTATATGATATCCAACAACGATGCAGGAATTGGTTCCTATCAGTCCATAATTATATATAGCTCCCATATAAACCGATCGGCAGCAAAATTCATCCGATCTGGTTGAAATTTGGTAGTATATGTTATTTAACAACCATGCCAAAAGTGGTCCATATCAGTCCATAATCATTTCTAGCCCCCATATAAACCGATCCCGAGATTTGGTTTTGGAGCCTCTTGAAGGAGCAAATTTCATCCGAGTGAGTTGAAATTTGTGGATGACAGTCTTTCGTAGAAGTTTCTATGCATTGCATGGTGGAGGGTACATAAGATTCGGCCTGGCCGAACTTACGGCCAAAATTTTCTATAGAAATACAATTTTAACAAAATTTTCTATAGAAATAAAATTTGGACAAAATTTTCTATAGAAATAACATTTTGACAAAAATTATCTATAGAAATAAAATTTTGATAAAATTTTCTATAACAGGTTGGCTGATAAGTCTCCAGTCTGACACATAGATGGCGTCGCTAGTATTAAATGCATATTATTTTTATATAGTACCAATCTTCAAATGATACGTGTCAAAATTTGTTTGTGAGATAGAGCGTCTTTTGTGAAAAAATGGAAAAAAGGAATTTCGTGTTTTGACCAAATACTGTTTTCTGAAGGGAAAAAATACGGTGGAAGCAAAAACTTGGCTTGATAATGAGTTTCCGGACTCTGCCCCAGGGAAATCAACAATAATTGATTGGTATGCAAAATTCAAGCGTGGTGAAATGAGCACGGAGGACGGTGAACGCAGTGGACGCCCGAAAGAGGTGGTTACCGACGAAAACATCAAAAAAATCCACAAAATGATTTTGAATGACCGTAAAATGAAGTTGATCGAGATAGCAGAGGCCTTAAAGATATCAAAGTGTTGGTCATATCATTCACCAATATTTGGATATGCGGAAGCTCTGTGCAAAATGGGTGCCGCGCGAGCTCACATTTGACCAAAAACAACAACGTGTTGATGATTTTGAGCGGTGTTTGCAGCTGTTAACTCGTAATACACCCGAGTTTTTCCGTCGATATGTGACAATGGATGAAACATGGCTCCATCACTATACTCCTGAGTCCAATCGACAGTCGGCTGAGTGAACAGCGACCGGTGAACCGTCTCCGAAGCGTGGAAAGACTCAAAAGTCCGCTGGGAAAGTAATGGCCTCTGTTTTTTGGGATGCGCATGGAATAATTTTTATCGATTATCTTGAGAAGGGAAAAACCATCAACAGTGACTATTATATGCCATTACTGGAGCGTTTGAAGGTCGAAATCGCGGCAAAACGGGCCCATATGAAGAAGAAAAAAGTGTTGTTCCACCAAGACAACGCACCGTGCCACAAGTCATTGAGAACGATGGTAAAAATTCATAAATTGGGCTTCGAATTGCTTCCCCACCCACCGTATTCTCCAGATCTGGCCCCCCAGCGACTTTTTCTTGTTCTCAGACCTCAAAAGGATGCTCACAGGGAAAAAATTTGGCTGCAATGAAGAGGTGATCGCCGAAACTGAGACCTATTTTGAGGCAGAACCGAAGGAGTACTACCAAAATGATATCACAAAATTGGAAGGTCGTTATAATCGTTGTATCGCCCTTGAAGGGAACTATGTTGAATAATAAAAACGAATTTTGACATAAAATGTGTTTTTCTTTGTTAGACCGGGGACTTATCAGCTAACCTGTTAGAAATAAAATTTTGATAAAAAATATGGACCAATTTTTGCATGGTTGCTATAGACCATATACTAACACCATATACACGCAAAGAAAAAAAAACGTTTGGAAAACGTGTACCGAAAACGTTTTTCTTTTGTTAGAGTTTTTTTTAATTGCTTCGAAAATTTTAAACTTTTATCACCAAAAAAATTCATTTGCTACAAAATTTTTATTTTTCAATAAAAAAAGTTATTTTTGAAACAACAACACAGTCCATTTCGTTTATATCAAACACTGTTCTTTTCTGACTTTAGGTCTTTAATAAGACACATTTTACAGTTCAAAACTTAATATACTACAATGTAATGTTGAACATTTTTTCGGAATCTTCCGAACATATCTGAAATATATCGAAGGGATCGAACCCACGACCCTTGGCATGCAAGTCGGACGTAGCAACCACTTCTCCACGGTGCCAAACTAAATGTTTGTTTCTGTTAAATAAACTTTGTTTATTCGGTTCGTGGGCGCCGCAAGCTATGCTATATAAATATAACTTATATGGATAATTATCTATTGATGACCATAACAGGTACATAGCTAAGTGGTTAGTGTGTTGGCTTACAAAGAGCATGGTCCACGGTTCGATTCTCCGTCCAGGCGATAGGTAAAAAAAAACTAAAATTTATAAAATCATATAATTTCTTCTACATTGTTGGTATTACAGGAAAAGGCGTTAAGAACTAAAAAACCTCGTGGATGTGAGAAAGATGTAAGGGAAAATGCAATTAGCAAGAAAACAATGTGTTTTTTTGTTGAGTTTGTCTTTATTAAATCCTGGAAAAGAATAAACGTATATCACAAAAAGTATATACTTTTCTTCCAAATACACTTCCTTACTGCGAAAAGCAAATGAGAAACGAACTTTGTTTGTCTAAAATTTCGTTTGGGAGGAAAGAATTATTTTTTTGCGTATACCAAATTTTCACCGGATCGGATGAATTTTGCTCCTCCAAGAGGCTCTGCAAGCCAAATCTGGGGGTCGGTTTATATGGGGGCTATATGTAAAAGTGCCAAGATTCAAGTCGATAGCTTGTTTCGTTCGGAAGTTAGCGTGATTTCAACAGACGAACGGACATGCTCAAATCGACTCAGAATTTCACCACGACCCAGAATATATATACATACTTTATGGGCTCTTAGAGCAATATTTCGATGTGTTACAAACGGAATGACAAAGTTAATATACCCCCATCCTATGGTGGAGGGTATAAAAAACTTGTACACAAAATATACATACAAATTATTGGTTTAAATACTAACTATTACAAGTTTTTAATATTTTCTGTTGTAACGTTTAGCGTTTTTTTTCAGCCTGAAGTCTACTTGGCATTGAATGGGCTAGGGCTTATCTATCAATTAATCTACGGGAACTGAGCTTCATATATCCATGAGGAAATTTTTGAGAGTTTCTTTGGTAGAAATGTTAAAGTCCTTCGGCTGTGTCCTTATTAGAGGTGTGCGCGTGAGTGAAATTTCATTCACACTCACGTACGTTCACGAAATGAAAATCGGTACTCACGCACGAACTACTTTTAAAGACTCACGCTCACGCACGATTTACGACAATTACCATGACTTACGACAAATTCACGAGACTCTCGACATTTTCCAATCGGGAAAGAGGAAAGGTAACAAAATCAATAAATAGGATATAGTTCGTCAGCTAAATAAAATTCAGTTATCATATCAGAAAGAATTAAATCTTGATTTTTTTTCGTGGGCGTGAAATTTTATTCACGCACATTCACGAACCGATTTTATTTCTCACGCACGACATATTATTTTTAGTCCCATTCACGCACATTCGCGAACGTTTCTTCAGATTTTGTTCACGAGTCCCGTGATTCACGTGTGAATCACGCGTTTCACGACAGTTTCGTGTCACGCGCACACATCTAGTTCTTATATATGTTCACAGGTGTTCAATTTGTTTCAAGTACGGGCTCTACGGAGTATGGTGTTATATAGCAAGTATTCTATAACAATATGGGACTAATGCTTAGGAACACAAATCCAACTTCCAGATTCGCCCAAATTATTCTTCAGAATATCAAAATTAACTACTTTTTGTATATTTCCTTCAGTAAATATGGGGTTTCCAATGCCATTTCCATGCCGTCACATTCCCACCTACACGCAAAAAAATAGTTCTTCCCTCCCAAACGAAATTTTAGACAAACAAAGTTCGTTTCTCATTTGCTTTTCGCTGTAAGGAAGTGTATTTGGAAGAAAAGTATATACTTTTTGTGATAAACGTTTATTCTTTTCCAGGATGTAAAAACAATTTCATAAAGACAAATTCAAAAAAAAAAAAATGTTTTCTTGCTAATTGCATTTTCCCTCACATCTTTCTCACATCTACGAGGTATTTTAGTTCTTAACACCTTTTCCTGTAATACCAACAATTTTTAAAATTTTTTTACCTTTCGCCTGGACGGAGAATCGAACCGCGGACCATGCACTTTGTAAGCCAACACACTAACCACTGAGATATGTACCTGTTATGGTCATCAATAGATAAATATCCATATAAGTTATATTTATATAGCATAGCTTGCGGCGCCCACGAACCGAATAAACAAAGTTTATTTAACAGAACAAACATTTAGTTTGGCACCTTGGAGCAGTGGTTGCTACGTCCGACTTGCATGCCAAGGGTCGGTTTTTTGTTTTTGTTACATATATTTCAGATATGTTCGGAAGATTCCGAAAAACTGTTCAACATTACATTGTAGTATATTAAATTTTGAACTTTAAAATGTGTCTTATTAAAGACCTAAAGTCAGAAAAGAACACACCCAGAAAAAAGTGCCTTCGAAACTAAAGGGAAAATTTTTCATCAATATAGTTTATCCATTTTATTTCCATTAAGGTAAAATTTTGTGAGAAATAATAAAATTTACTGGTTTCAGTAAAAAAATCCTAAACTGTAAGCAGTTAGGAATAGTTCATTAACTAGAATAAGGCATGGAATTTTACTCATACTGTTTTCTTCGCTGGGTATAAGAATTTACTACTGAACAAGAAAATTTTATTCACCGATAACAAAGCATTCGTAAAAATAAACAAAACCCGAACTAAAACCAAGTTTCCTCAAAATTAGTAAAATTTCTTATAAAATGATAATTGCGACTTCCTTTATAATAGAAAGTTTTTCATACATACGAACAACACTTGGCATAGAAAAATATTTTAGTTCATTCGTACTAAGAAGTATGCAATCCTTTCAAAACTTAAGGAAACACACTTGTTAGAATATAGGAAATTTTCCTATATTTCTATTGACTACCTGTAATCGATACCTGTCATCGTAATCGATGTGTTTGCGCGTGGGTGTAATCGATATGTTTGCGCGTGGGTTGTTTTTTTAGTTGGAATCGCGTTGTTGTGGTATACGGAGAGATTGTTAAAAAATAATATAATAAATAACAAATAAAATATATAAAATATTTGTTATTTTAAACTAGTGAGGAAAATTTTCGTTTTTTGAAAATAAATCTATCAATGTTCGTGATGGTGTATAAAGAAAGAAAACACCAGCAGAATAACAACCCTTTCATTTGTCTTCATTTTGGAATCTTCAATTATTTGGAATAATTTGGAATTCAATTATCAGGTAATATTCAGTGACGCTAACCTTTTGTAACAAAAATGGTTTATGATTTTTTATATTTTTAGGTATTGAAATTGTAAAAGGAGGACAAAATCGTTAGGCAGCAACTTATTAAAAGTGAAAAGTACAAGAAGAAGAAAAAGTGCGTTTTACAGTTGATAATATCACATGGTTGATTCTTAATAAATATATTCAATATATTAATAAAACATGTCTTTTATTGAAGATAAATTGCTTATATAAATAAATAAAATTGTATTTAAAAACGAAGGTAAGCAGTTCTAATTACGAAGTAAAAGTTTTACCACAAATGTGTAAGATTTGTCGAAATGAATGAAAAAATTTCAATAAAATCATTCCATATATGAATTCAAATCAGTTAAATTTTTTCATTCTGTAGTATAGTGGTACATAAATATAGGAAAATGTTAACTAATATATGGAATGCACTATACCTAATTTCTACGAAAATCACATCGTTCAAACAAATAAAAATGTCTTTGGCGCTATACGAAGTTCAACTTTCTTCACAATGAGTTCATTTTAACTTAAAGAAGGGGTCACTTTTTTCTGGGTGCAGTGTTTGATATAAACGGAATGGACTGTGTTGTTGTTTCAAAAATAATTTTTTTATTGAAAAAATAAAAATTTCGTAACAAACGAATTTTTTTTTTTGGTGATAAAAGTTTAAAATTTTCGAAGCAATTCAAAAAACACTAACAAAAGAAAAACGTTTTCCAAACGTTTTTTTTTTCTTTGCGTGTACGTGGTCAAAAGTATGTGGAAAATTACGCTTATCCCCTTTTTCTACCCGATTAAATTGGATATTAGTATATGCTCTTAAATAACTATTCAAAAATTATGTATGTATAGCCCCATATAGGGTGGCTAATATGTTATGCTACACAATAAAGCGTTTCACTTTTTTTAGTTTTATTGTTTAAAAGCATCTTCTTCATATCCCTCAAAAATTGATTAAAATTCGAGTGTATGCTTTTCTTTCGAATGGGTCTTATATGATTTACAGGATCATATGTGCCCATATATATATTTTTCAATGTACATTTCACCGGCATTAGGTGTTCTCACTTGCCCTAATTTATTGGAAACTTTGCTCTGTAACGTATTCTTGTTCTAGTCATTATGTGGCCTCAGAGGACCCTTCTGTAAAATATATATTAAATTAAAAATAATACTTGAATACTAAGGAACTCATATCAAATTCCCACAAAATTGCACTTAAAATTGCTTCACAACACCATTTGAATAACATTAACGAGAAACCTACTCCATCCATCCCGCCCGTCATTGCGAGCTACTACAATCAACGGAATAAACTTCTCTATTTAGAGTTTTGTTGCAAACGCTTGCAGAATCATACCCGTATCCGTTTCCTGTTCCCGTATCTTTCTGTATCCTGCTGTATAAATTCCTGGTCGCTTTTCTATTGAAGTTTTGAATTACTTTGAGTTATGTCTGCAAAAGTTTTACACTCACATAACCACTACAGACCCGTGTATACGTACTTGCACAAATATCAACGTCTATACCAATACCAATGGCTTTAAAGTACATATTATATTTTAATACATACACTAAGCGGTATATATGTGTGTACATATGTATGTTAGATATATGAATGTAGGTATTTTGTGTGTATGTATAATTGGTACATTCGTTTGCTTAAATTTTAAATAATAAAGTTTTCTATGTGCCTTGATGTGGGTCGGTGGTGTGTTAAGTATCTTCAGAGTAAAAGTCTGAATAGGATTCTTATATTAGATTGTAGACCTAGGAGAAAAGCTTGCCCGGTTCCAAAGATTTCGCCTTTAATCTAATGAAAAGAAGCGGATAATTAAAGTTAGCATATTTTAGAGAACACAATTCCCTTTTAAGTTTAAGTTTTGCGTACTTTTTCAGTTTTTTTCTTCATGTGCTATCAAAGTCCTTTAAGAATGTGTCACTGGCTACTTAAATTTCCATATTCAGACTCGACTTCTAGTAAAAATTATAGAAGGCTTGAAGTATAAAACTTCTTTAAAATAAAGAGTGGAAAAAAAATTTTAATTTTTATATGGACAAAACGACCTCATTGCAAAGTTTGTCGAAGTTTGGACATGAAAAAAAAAACACTTTATATCAGTGCAATGCGTCTTCTATGCTACGCAAAATTCGCATTCGTATTTTAAGGACATGGAACCTTTGGCTTCGCAACAATATATTTTGCAGTGTTGGGTTCTCTTCAGTCAGCTTTCTTCAGTCTGACCGCGCTTGGGTCTCGGTGTCATTGGCTATAAGGAACCCTATTTTGAGCAATTTGTGGTATCAGTTTAATTTTGCAATGTGATCCACCTCAATATTTATATTCAAGTACGTCTACTAAAACTCATCTAAGTTTAAATTGTTCAGCAGAAAACTTAAGGGATTTTAGTATGTTGTGCATTAGGTTTGTATACTTTATGTGATTCTAGGGTGTTATCTATAATCGATTTTAAAATAAAATTTCAATCCTTTGTACAAAAATAGCAACATGGAGTAGGAGAGCCAAACAATGTGGTAAAGGGACATCCTGGAAAAGCACAAACATTGCTAGTAGTCGGTTATTAAAAAGATAGTTAACAAGTTTATATAGTAATCTCACATTGATGAATTGATTTAGAATTTCAAATGACGATGCACGAAAAATAAGGTTGCCAAAGGATCAGAGATTTCTTCTCGTCGTGTCCTTATGGATGGAAATTTTGAGAAAAAAAATTCAACATTGTTATCTGTTTTAACGGCGAACAGCTTTTCATTAAGTACGTTGTATAGGTAATGGTATCAACTTGGTAGATCAAGCTCATTGAAATAATCAGTACCTTGATACCATATCACTCAAATTCAAATAAGAACACAACAGACAGTAAAAACAAGTCCACGATTAAACAAGTGCTAGGTTAGGTTAATAAAGTGGCAGCCCGATTAAGTTTCAGACTCACTTAGACTATTCAGTCCATTGCGATAAACTAGTGCTAAATTTGATATATTTTTATTATTTGGTTATGAGTTTAATTTTTTTAAAAAGCATGCCAGATTATTATACTCACCACATAACATATTGAATACAATTTTCCGATAATGTTTCCTATAATGTTGATGAAGTTTCTGAGTAAACGCTGGATTCACTTAATGTTTGATTCGTAGCTCGGTCCTTTAGTTCAGTACTCATTGTGCTCTTAATATTCTATTTGTATCATGTCGAAATATCGATTTTAATTATACCCTTCACCATAGGAGGGGGTATACTAAATTTGTTATTCCGTTTGTAACACAGCGAAATACTGGTTTCATATCCAATATGGATCATGGTGAAATTCTATGTCGAACTAGCGATGTCCGTCTGTCCGTCCAAAACAAGCTATGGACTTGAAATTTGCCATAAGTAGCTATTATTGATGTACAATGAGAAGCGAAATCGAGTATCTATTTTCAGTTTTTTCAATCTTTATTAAATAGAAAATGTCTAGTTTGGGCCACAAAAATTGGACCGTTGATGACTGCAAATATGTTATGTGTTCAAAATGCCAAAAATATTTGTGCAAATGAGCTCATGCTCATCCCAAACTACCATGTCAAGCAAACCGTTAAACATGGAGGAGGAAGGAAGGAGGAAATACCAACAAGGAAAATGTTGGTATTTTGACTATTTTTGTCGAAATCAGAAAAACATATATATGGGAGCTATATCTAAATCTGAACCGATTTCAATTAAATTTGGCACACATGACTATATTACTAATTGTACTCCTAGTGCAAAATTTCAACCAAATTGGGCCAAAACTCTGGCTTCTGGGGCCATATAAGTCCATATCGGGCGAAAAATATATATGGAAGCTATATCTAACTCTGAACCGATTTCAATCAAATTTGGCACACATGACTATACTACCAATTGTACTCCTTGTGCAAAATTTCAAGCTAATCGGGATAAAACTCGGGCGAAAGATATATATGGGAGCTATATCTAAATCTGAACCGATTTCAATTAAATTTGGCACACATGACTATATTACTAATTGTACTCCTAGTGCAAAATTTCAACCAAATTGGGCCAAAACTCTGGCTTCTGGGGCCATATAAGTCCATATCGGGCGAAAAATATATATGG
This sequence comes from Haematobia irritans, assembly GCF_050003625.1. Taxonomy (NCBI): domain Eukaryota; kingdom Metazoa; phylum Arthropoda; class Insecta; order Diptera; family Muscidae; genus Haematobia; species Haematobia irritans. Next base: position 59,967,440 of record NC_134399.1, on the reverse strand, counting down.
AAGCTATATCTAAATCTGAACCGATTTCAATCAAATTTGACACACATGACTATACTACCAATTGTACTTCTTGTGCAAGCTAATCGGGATAAAACTCTGGCTTCTGGGTCCATATAAGTGCATATCGGGCGAAAGATATATATGGGAGCTATATCTAAATCTGAATCGATTTCAACCAAATTTTGCACGCACAGCTACAATGTTAAATCTACTTCCTGTGCAAAATTTCAACCAAATTGGGCCAAAACTCTGGCTTTTACACAGAGAATACAAATTGGTTGTGACAATCGAATTTATTGCCAACCTCATTTTGGCAGTTGTAGCAACTACCAGTTGGCAGTTGTGCCACCCGACTGATTCGGTCAACACAACTAATATGTCATATGGTGTTGGTTGGGTCAGCCGACGACATTGGTGGTTGGTACCTTCATCATTCGGTTGTGCTGCCCGACCTTAATAGTGCTCATGACCAAATTAAAAACCAATTTCTTCTCAATTAAATATTATACATATTTTATTTAAATATATGTAAGTATAGTATAAATCAAAAAACAATTGATCAAATGTCTTTTGTAATCACGCTACAGCCTTCAATAATGAAGTTATCGTGTTGAAATCCTTTTGTCTGCAGGCAAGTTTGAAAATGGGCTATATCGGCCCATGCATTGGACTCTTTATCATCGACACATTGCAATTTCTATTATTCGTTCTATTATAGGCTCGTAAATCTAAAGTTATTATAGGCTCCCAAAAAGTGCCGATCTTCCGATTTGAATTCTTGAATCTATAAAACCGACATTTCATCCGATTTGATTAAAATTTTAAATCTACATGTATTTTATTTTTCCAGAAATTGTAAATCTAGAACCATGAATTGATGAGCAAATTTGACATTGCTTTATACCGGTATGGGTGTGATATAATCCTCATTTACACCGGTCTCCCGAATTAACTTCAGGGAAAAAAGCGCACTGATCACCCAAAGTAAAATTTCCCGAGTGTAGTTATGGTACTCATTCGATTAATGCGGGTAAAGATCTATAGAATTTAGATTTGAAATCATATGAGAGGCAGATACTCTTGCACGCTTAGAAAGGAAGTTAAAAATTCCTCTAAAACTAGAAATGGTTATTATAAGTCCAGAATCTTATGTAATCTCCATATGTACACAGAGAATACAAATTGGTTGTGATAACCGAATGTGTTGCCAACCTCCTTTTGGCAGTTGCACCAACTATCTGTTGGCAGTTATGTCACCCGACAAATTCGGTCGACTCAATCGAATTATGGGAAATCCAACTAATACTATATATGGAGTTGGTTGTATCAGACGATGGAATTGGCCGTTGCTTCCTTCTTCATTTGGTTGTGTCAACCAACTTTAATAGCACTATACCGAAAAAAATTAATTTCATTTAAATGTTATTTTATTTTTATATTTGGTTTAAATACATTTAAATATTTGTATTAAATATGTATAGCTAAATACAAATTAATGTCCTTAAAATGTTTTAGCGGTTGGGCACACAAAATTTAATACACATCCCATTATGACTTTCAGTTGAAAGTGAAAGGGTGTGTACTTTTTTAAATATAAGGGCATAAAAATGGACCCGTATTACCAGTTTGTACATATAAGTTAATTTTGGTCGCCATCTGTTCCTACAGACACGTTTGGACAAGCAAGCCAATTTTGAAACCACAAGTGATGAACTTCTTCTTATTGCTGAGTGTGTCCCGATAGTGTGCTAGGCATTATGAAAAATAAATAACATTTGAGTGGTGGCCCTATGGTCCTTTGTATCCATTTGGGTCCGTCGTACAATGTTGGCATAATATTTGATTAGTACTTAAAAATAAATCAAATAATATTAGTTAGATTTTGGTGCTCTCATGTTTATAAAAACAGTTCAGAACCTACCACTTTATTCACTGCGACATCTCTGTGAGGTTCTAAGTAGACAAAGCATCCTGGAGATATATCATTAAATCCGATTGGAGTGTATATGATTATTTGTGCCCTATATAATATACCAAACATAAATGATTCACTTCAATATCGTGACCTATATTTTACTTACGTCCATTAATTACAGTCGGTCATCATCAAAAGAATACTTTGGACTGCATTGTGGATGCCAATAAAATTGGCTTTAAATCGTCCATTGTGATGTTTAATTTGATAGAAATAATATCTCTTTGAGCACAAAATAATTAACAAAAATTGAAGTGACATTTAAAAATATTTCAAAGAGAATTCGGTTGTGAATACTGTATGTCAGTGCTGATTACTGAATGGCAGTTACGAAATTTATTTAAAGTTGGTCGTGCCAACTGAATTCAAAACAAAAGCTTCACAATATATACATTTTGTTGCTTCAACCATTTGTCTTGTATCACAAACGAAATTCTATTGAAATGATTGCCAAATGATACTAAGCATGAAGAAATGATTGCATTAAAGGAAATAGATTGGCACAACTAGTATATAGTTCTAAAAGTAGAATTTTCATTATCAGAACCGATTTCCAACCAAATTGTTCTCTGTGTGTATAAACATTATAAAGGGTGATTCTTTTGAGGTTAGGATTTTCATGCATTAGTATTTGACAGATCACGTGGGATTTCAGACATGGTGTCAAAGAGAAAGATGCTCAGTATGCTTTGACATTTCATCATGAATAGACTTACTAACGAGCAACGCTTGCAAATCATTGAATTTTATTACCAAAATCAGTGTTCGGTTCGAAATGTGTTTCGCGCTTTACGTCCGATTTATGGTCTACATAATCGACCAAGTGAGCAAACAATTAATGCGATTGTGACCATGTTTCGCACTCAGTTTACTTTATTGGACATTAAACCAACCACACGAATGCGTACAGTGCGTACAGAAGAGAATATTGCGTCTGTTTCTGAGAGTGTTGCTGAAGACCGTGAAATGTCGATTCGTCGCCGTTCGCAGCAATTGGGTTTGTGTTATTCGACCACATGGAAGATTTTACGCAAAGATCTTGGTGTAAAACCGTATAAAATACAGCTCGTGCAAGAACTGAAGCCGAACGATCTGCCACAACGTCGAATTTTCAGTGAATGGGCCCTAGAAAAGTTGGCAGAAAATCCGCTTTTTTATCGACAAATTTTGTTCAGCGATGAGGCTCATTTCTGGTTGAATGGCTACGTAAATAAGCAAAATTGCCGCATTTGGAGTGAAGAGCAACCAGAAGCCGTTCAAGAACTGCCCATGCATCCCGAAAAATGCACTGTTTGGTGTGGTTTGTACGCTGGTGGAATCATTGGACCGTATTTTTTCAAAGATGCTGTTGGACGCAACGTTACGGTGAATGGCGATCGCTATCGTTCGATGCTAACAAACTTTTTGTTGCCAAAAATGGAAGAACTGAACTTGGTTGACATGTGGTTTCAACAAGATGGCGCTACATGCCACACAGCTCGCGATTCTATGGCCATTTTGAGGGAAAACTTCGGAGAACAATTCATCTCAAGAAATGGACCGGTAAGTTGGCCACCAAGATCATGCGATTTGACGCCTTTAGACTATTTTTTGTGGGGCTACGTCAAGTCTAAAGTCTACAGAAATAAGCCAGCAACTATTCCAGCTTTGGAAGACAACATTTCCGAAGAAATTCGGGCTATTCCGGCCGAAATGCTCGAAAAAGTTGCCCAAAATTGGACTTTCCGAATGGACCACCTAAGACGCAGCCGCGGTCAACATTTAAATGAAATTATCTTCAAAAAGTAAATGTCATGGACCAATCTAACGTTTCAAATAAAGAACCGATGAGATTTTGCAAATTTTATGCGTTTTTTTAAAAAAAAAGTTATCAAGCTCTTAACAAATCACCCTTTATTTATCTTCGGGAATCATACCATTTGAACCAATCTCTATGGGAGAATATCGGAACCAGAAGGACTCATGTTAAACCACTCCTCCATGTTTGTTTGCCATACATGCTAGAAATTCGGTACACGGAATTATTTTGAGTTATCTAAAAAAAATATTTTCAATACAAACCAATGTTTTGAATTTTTTGTCCACAGGAAACATCCCTTTCTTAGATGATTCATTATGTATTGCGGTCCCATCTACACGCTCACAAAAAATCGCTTCTGTAACATATACTCCCAAACATATTTTGCTTCAAGCATATACATTTTTGGGTATTGCCCAAACATTTATATGTTTGATCTCTTCCAATATATAATATGTTTGAAAGTATATTAGTCTAAACAATATATGTTTGGGTACTCTAAGTTCCAAACATTTTGTATTTTTGCATCCAAATTCAATAATGTTGTCTTCCAAAAAACAATATGTTATTATGTGAACATATAATATGTTTGGAAGCATTTTGCACCCAAAAATATTATATGCTTAAAAAAATTCTCCCAAACAATATTGTGCTCAAAATTTTATTTATTTATTTATATATTTACAATCATAACGAATTATGAAAATAAACAGGTAATATAGGTGCTAACAACATAGGTTTTCGACCTGAATGCTCAAAATGTTGTTTCTGCCCAATTGTATATTCCCCCACATCTTTCTCACTTCCACGACATTTTTTAGTTCTTAGCACCTTTTTCTGTAATACAAACATTGTAGAAGAAATTATTCAATTGTATGATTTTTTTTTATTTTAATTTTACCTTTTGCCGGACGGGGATTCGAACAGCGGACCACACAGTTTGTAAGGATCAAAGAAGTAGCTGATCAATTGCCCAAGGAAAAATAAAATGTTAATTTTGTAATAACAAGCAACAACCACCAACTTAATTCAATATCGCTCCCTGTTAAATAGCGCTCCAAGCTACTAAACACATATATGTTTATAGGCTATTTCTAAATTAATATATGTTTGCATCCAAGCATATTATATTTACAAACATTTTATGTCCCAAACATAATATGTTCTAACATATTAACATATATGTCCCAAACATGTTATGCTAGTTTATGAACATTATATGCTTGCACTCAAAAATATTGTGTTTAAAAATTTGTGTTCCAAACATATAATGTTTATAGCCAAACATATGAAAAGCAGCCTTTTTCATCAGTGTATGGTGAAGATTGCATAATTTTGCCACATTCCTCGATTTAAAAATTCTATATTAAATATGAACATTTTTCTTCTTCAATTAATTTTAATATCATCAAATGACATTTAAAAAGTATTTGAAATATCATTCGGCTGTAACTACTATATGAAAATGGTGGCTACTAACTGATAGTTAAGAAATGTTTTTACGGTTGGTTGTCTCAACCAATTTGAGTCAAAATTATTAAAAGTAGGTAGATTTGGTTGCCACTACCATTTATCTTGTAACACGACAGAAAATCTGTTGAAAATCTCACCAAATGGTTATAAGTACACCAAATGGTTATAAGTACACCCTCATAAAAAATCTCTTCTGTAACATATACTCCCAAACATATTTTGCTTCAAGCATATACATTTTTGGGTATTGCCCAAACATTTATATGTTTGATCTCTTCCAATATATAATATGTTTGAAAGCATATTGGTCTAAACAATACATGTTTGGGTAGTCTAAGTTCCAAACATTTTGTATTTTTGCATCCAAATTCAATAATGTTGTCTTCCAAAAACAATATGTTATTTTGTGAACATATAATATGTTTGGAAGCATTTTGCACCCAAAAATATTATATGCTTAAAAAAATTCTCCCAAACAATATTGTGCTCAAAATTTTATTTATTTATTTATATATTTACAATCATAATGAATCATGAAAATAAACAGGTAATATAGGTGCTAACAACATAGGTTTTCGACCTGAATGCTCAAAATTTTGTTTCTGCCTAATTGTATATTCCCCCACATCTTTCTCACTTCCACGACATTTTTTAGTTCTTAGCACCTTTTTCTGTAATACAAACATTGTAGAAGAAATTATTCAATTGTATGATTTTTTTATTTTAATTTTACCTTTTGCCGGACGGGGATTCGAACAGAGGACCACACAGTTTGTAAGGATCAAAGAAGTAGCTGATCAATTGCCCAAGGAAAAATAAAATGTTAATTTTGTAATAAAAAGCAACAACCACCAACTTAATTCAATATCGCTCCCTGTTAAATAGCGTTCCAAGCTACTAAACACATATATGTTTATAGGCTATTTCTAAATTAATATATGTTTGCATCCAAGCATATTATATTTACAAACATTTTATGTCCCAAAAATAATATGTTCTAACATATTAACATATATGTCCCAAACATGTTATGCTAGTTTATGAACATTATATGCTTGCACTCAAAAATATTGTGTTTAAAAATTTGTGTTCCAAACATATAATGTTTATAGCCAAACATATGAAAAACAGTCTTTTTCATCCGTGTACGAACAAATACATGTAAATACTGAAAATTGATATGAACAAGTTACATATATTTCTAAATATAGAATGTTCCTAGCTACAACCGAATTCCAACCAAGCTCTTCTCTGTGTGTAGGACCATATTAGTCCATATCGGGCGAAAGATATATAAGGGAGCTATATCTAAATCTGAACCGATTTCAATCAAATTTTGCACACTTGACTATACTACTAATTGTACTCCTAGTGAAAAATGTCAACCAAATTCGGCAAAAAATCTGGCTTCTGGGGCCATATAAGTCCATATCGGGCGAAAGATATATATGGGAGCTATATCTAAATCTGAACCGATTTCAATCAAATTTTGCACACTAGACTATACGACTAAGTGTTATGTTTGTACAAAATTTCAAGCAAATCGGTATAAAACTCTAGCCCATATTAGTGCGTATCGGGCGAATGATATATATGGGAGCTATATCTAAATCTGAACCGATTTCTTCCATAATCAATAGGGATCTATTCTGACCCAAATTAGGTACATGTGCCAAATTTGAAGGCGATTGGACTTAAATTGCGACCTAGACTTTGATCACAAAAATGTGTTCACAGACAGACGGACGGACGGACAGACGGACATGGTTATATCGACTCAGGGACCCACCCTGAGCATTATTGCCAAAGACACCATTTGTCTATCTCGTCTCCTTCTGGGTGTTACAAACATATGCACTAACTCATAATACCCTGTTTCACAGTGTGACGCAGGGTATAAATATCGATGAGCTCTTGCGTTTGTCTGGTTTCTTGAAAACATATAGAATTTCAGATGGATTTGATGACAGATACTCTGCCAAGCAAACATATGCAAATTTGGAGACATGTGTTACATAGGGGCTATACAAAAAAAAAAAAATGAACCGATTCACACTATATTCGCTACACCCATTTACGGACCTCAATTTTGAATTTCAGCTCCTTGGATAACAATATCGGTGTCTAGAAACCCAAGAAGTCAAATCGGGAGATCGGTCTATATGTGGGCTATATCAAACGATGGACCGATACACACCATATTCGGCACTCCTATTTATGGACCTCTTCCTCTAGATTTTGAATTTCACGCAAATCGGATAACAATTCTCCATACCAATTTACGAACCCAAAATACCTCAAAATATGGAATTTCAGATAAATTGGATTAAAATTGCGGCGAATTCGGGAGATCCGGCTATATGGGGAGTATTTCAAAATATGGACCGATACGCATCATACTCGACGTATTTATGTGCAGACTTGACATACCTCTAGATTTTGAATTTCAGGCAAATTGGATAAACATTGCGGGGTCTAGAATTCAAAGAAGTAAAAACAGGAGATGGGGCTATATGGGGGCTTTATCAAAATGTGGACCCAATTACACCATATTCGGCACACTTATTTATGCACCCGAAATACCTATAGATTTTGAAATTCAGGCATACCGGATAAAAACTGGGGGTCGGTGTGTATGGGGGCTACATCAAAATCTGGACCGATATAGCCTATCATAGAACTTGAGCTGCCTGCAGACCAAAGACGAGCTTATACAAAATTTTAGCACGATAATATTATTGTTGTAGACTGTAACGTAATTACAACAGATAGAAAGACAGACGGACAGGCGAACATGGTTATATCATCTTAGTATTTCTCCCTGATCAAGAATAGATATACTTTATGTAGTTGGAAATCCATATTTCGAAGTGTTACAAACATATGGGATAACTTACTATTTAGAAGATAATGTTAAGAAGTCTTGATATCGGCAATTGTAACTACAACCCAGGCAGGTCGATTGTGGAAGACTGTCTTTAGTAGAATTTTGTACGGAATCCATGAGCCAGAGGGAGCCACCGTGAGGCTAATGATTTTGTGTCCTTAGAATACGAATGCGAATTTTGCTTGGCATAAAAAACGAATTTCTCTGATATAAAGATTTTTCGTTGTTCAAAAGTCGAATAAAACATCAATAAAGATGTTTTATTCTTTTATTTATGAGTATCTAATCATACAACACAATTTTGTTTGATTAAGATCAGCGTGACTTTAATAATTTTGACAAATTCTTCACAATTTTTGAAATTTCTTTAAATTTGTTGTCTTTTTGCATCTTGACTACAAAGCAAAAATACGTTACCAAATAAGAGATATTTTTCAAAAATTTATTTTAAAGACGTTGTTTACTTGAAACATTGAAGTCGAATCTGTAATTGAACTAATAAATTCAAATTTGTTACCTAGTACCAAGTACGCAACACGCAAATCTAAAAGAGAATTGTATCTTAAGGGTATCCTTATTTCAACTCTCCGCTTCTTTGGCTCGGAATCTTTACCGGCCAGTGTACATAACCGGAACCGGCCCGTGTACATGAGATTCAACCTGGTAGTTCTTTCGGCTAGACACACTTCTTTTGTATAGAACTCACATACTCGTATAAGCCGATCTTCCGATTTGGCTTACTGAGCCCTAAAAGGGTGATACGGTCAAAATTGGGTCAATATAAACTTGACGTATTTCTTTCAATTTTGCATTTAAAAAAACTCAACACCCCTCATTTTGAAGGTGTGTGTGTGTGTAGAATGTTGCTCCTATTTTGATTTTGGAATTCACTCTTCAGTTGTCAAAATGCCGTCCAAGCAAGAAGAGCAGCGTATCAAAATTTTGCTCGCACATTGCGAAAATCCGAGCTACTCGCACGCAAAGCTGGCAAAATCGCTAAAAGTTGCCAAATTAACCGTTACAAAAGTAATTAAAGTGTTTGGGAAACGTTTGTCGACAGCCAGGAAGTCTGGATCGGGGGGAAATCGAAAACCGGAAGCCGCTGAGACGACAAAGAGAGTTGCCGGTAGTTTCAAGCGAAACCCTAACCTCTCTCTCCGAGATGCCGCAAATAAGCTGGGTGTATCGTCTACAACCGTGCATCGAGCCAAAAAACGAGCCGGACTATCGACTTACAAGAAGGTAGTGACTCCAAATCGCGATGATAAACAAAATACGACGGCCAAAGCGCGATCCCGGAGGCTGTACACGACGATGCTGACGAAGTTTGACTGCGTGGTAATGGACGACGAAACCTACGTCAAAGCCGACTACAAGCAGCTTCCGAGACAGGAGTTTTATACGGCAAAAGGAAGGGGAAAGGTAGCAGATATTTTCAAGCACATAATACTGTCAAAGTTCGCAAAGGAATATCTGGTTTGGCAAGCCATCTGTACCTGTGGCTTGAAAAGCAGCATTTTCATAGCTTCCGGGACTGTCAACCAAGAAATTTAAGTGAAAGAGTGTTTGAATAAACGACTGTTGCCTTTCCTGAAGAAACACGGTTGTTCCGTACTGTTTTGTGTGGATGTGGCATCTTGCCATTACGGTAAAAAGGCCATGGAGTGGTACGGCGCCAACAACGTGCAGGTGGTTCCCAAGGACAAGAACCCTCCCAACACGCCAGAGCTCCGCCCAATTGAGAAATACTGGGCTATTGCCAAGCGGAACCTAAAGAAGACCAAAAAACTGCTAAGGACGAGCAGCAGTTCAAGGCAAACTGGCTTTCTGCGGCGAAGAAGGTGGACAAGGTGGCTGTACAAAATCTGATGGCAGGTGTCAAGCGTGAGGCCCGGCAATTCGGATTTGGAAAAGCGAAAGCCTAACTGAATATTTTTCCTGAATTTTATACTAATTGAACTTGAAAAATAAATTTAATTTAATTTTTTAAATAAACGATTTCACCGATTTACACGCGTTTTCCCTTGACCAAATTTTGACCGTATCACCCTTTAGTTCTTTCGGCTAGATACACTTCTTTTGTATAGAACTCACATACTCGTATAAGCCGATCATCCGATTTGGCTTCTTGAGCCCTTAGGTTAGTTTGGTTTAACCTTTCGCCATAGAATTATAAATGGAGTATTATAAAAATGGGATTTAGAGTCTTGATGATAAAAATGCTGGAGACGGAGTCGAGCAAAATTGGCTCTGCTCCACAGCTCTAATTGTGTGCACAAATGTAACCTTCTTTCTTTTTCGAATCATTCATTGCTAATATTCAGTAATATCACAATTGACTGAATAGTCTAAGTCAGTCTGAAACTTAATCGGGCTGCCACTTTTACTTTAACCTATTTTCACTAATAATTGTTTGAAAATAATTTATACGCCATTTCTATCTATCGAGCTTTATGGATAACCCTTTTTGCTCCTAAATATTCCTTGGTTCATGATGTTTGATACCAATGCGCTTATATATCGCAAAGTCCCTGCATCCCTTGGACAAGTTTAAATTATAAAGTTTAGCAATATTTCAAGCTAAAAGAACTTTAGGGATTTGTCCAATTCAAATGCGATTTCTGTCTTTATTTTCTCGCCTCCTTTACTTCCCAATTCTCCTGCATCGAAATAATGGCAAAATGTGATTATGCTCCCTTTTGCACTCACATGAAATAAAATCAAGATAAATTTATCCAGTAATCCAAGAGAAATTTAAAAGGACTAAAATGTATGAAATATAATGTTTTCGTTCCATTTTCATTCCAAGAGGGAAGAGTCTGAATTATAGTTTGTGTGTTTCTGTAGTTTTGTATTTGTCATGCATGGAATACCATTGTGCGAGTTACGTTGTCTTGTAAATTGCAAAAAGTAAAAGGAGAGCAACAAGGAACTAATAATGTGTCATTTTTCAGGATGTTAAGGGCGGAAGCATTTGGGATATACTCTAAAGATTGGAGGAAAGGGAGAATTTAATTGCAAGTGAAATCGGATAAATCTACAACCAGAAAATGAATGTGATTATACCAAACGTGGTGCATGGAACATTTTTGTCACAAAAACAACTTGCTTGCCGAAATCACAAATACTTTTCCGAGGCAATAGCATGTTTGCGACAAACATGTTACTTGTTCCCCGTGAAAAGGTAAGATTATGCTCTTCAAACAGAATAGATGCGTATTGCACAGATATTGATACTTTTGATTACCACGTTTCGATGCTAATCAGAATTTTCGTTAACATGAGAAAGCCAAAAAATTGCCTCGATTCATGGCCCAGCAAAAAAATTGGAAGTTGTTCCACAAACATTTCTTCTAAAGCCCATCCCAGAATCCCCCATCGAGTTTTTTCAACTTCCGATGCAGTCCTTTTGGACAAGTCAACAAACATTTCTTCTAAAGCGCATCGTGGGATCCCCCAATAATTTTTTCCACTTCCGATGCAGTCCTTTTGAACAAGTGCACAAACATTTCTTCTAAAGCGCATCTTGGGATCCCCCAATGATTTTTTTCTACTTCCGATGCAGTCCTTGTGGACAAGTATTAGAAAGAATGCAATCAGGCTATTTTAAGTGCAAATTTTGGACAATTAAATTTTACAAAATAATAGAAAACTAATAAAAAAACTAAAACAAAAAAATAGAAATTAATAAAAAAAGTAAAAAAAATAATAAAAAAATAAATAAATTTCATCCCCGCTGGGATTTGAACCTGTGCCGTTTGACTTTTTCGCTTCCATGGAAGTTCTTTTGAGAAGGTTTTGCAAATTACGAGAATTTTTAATTTTTTTTATTTATTTTTAATGGAAAAAATATATTTCTACGAAAATATATGCCGAAAAATAAAAAATAAAAACGATGCATGACATAAAAAAATATTTTTTTAGAAAAATATTTGATAAAAAAATTGCCGCTGGTGAGATTTGAACCTGCGTTTCTTATTTTTTCGTTCATACTAATAAAGAACATCTCGAGAAGCAATTAGAATGTTATACCTTGGTGTCGTATTACGATCATATCACAAACATTTGAATTGACCTTTCGACGCTCTATGTTCAATGGCGTTTGTGGCTGAGTGAGCTAAGGCGTTCTGTTATGGTGCCAGCAAACCCAGGTTCAACCCCTGGTCGGAGCGAAAAAGTTTTTTTGTAAAAATTAGATAATAGGAAAATAATAGTGTTAATAAAACATATGGATGAAAAAAGTGAAATTGCTTGAAAAAAAAAATTTTCTTTCGCTTTTTAAATTTCTTCATTCAAATTAACTTCCAGGGCACAACTTCTAAAGCAATGCAAAGGATCCAAAAAGGGAGTACTTCTGTCTTATGACAAGCCCATGTAAAATTCATTGGAGATTATCCAAGTTTGCACTACTTCCGGATCACAGATTGGGGATCCAAACTACTTTTTTGGAAGCTCTTTTTTTGCTGGGGGATTGAGTCATAATGGCAGTTGTTTCTCCGTAGCAAGCGATGGACAATAATTCGATTGATCAGTCTATTACATTTTTTATGGAATACATTTTCAAATAGTAGTAAAAATCCCGCGTTGTAATTTTTGGTCTCCCAATAAACTAAACAGATTTTTAAAATCATTAAAAGCCGATCATAAAAACACTGTCGTCTGAACAACAAATAGATAAAGTGACTATTCAAGAAACAATTCAAAGGATTATAATATAATGGACAGTTATTGGTAGATCTTATTACACCCTCCACCATAGGAAATATTGGTATCGTGGTGAAATTTTGAGTCGATCTTGCGATATCCCTTTGTCTGTTAAAATCATGTTAACTTGCTCAAGAAGCATGCTATCTTGAAACTTGGCACTAGTAGTTGTAATTGAAGTAGGTCGGATGGTATTGTAAATAGGTAAAATCGGACCGCTTTTAGGTCAAATCGGACCGCTTTTTTATAAACCGACCCAAGATTTGTCGTCCGCGGACTACTAGAAGAGTAAATTTCATCAGATCCGGCTAAAATTTGGTAGGTAATTAGTACACGTCCTCTAATGACCAAGCAAAAATTGGTTCATATAGGACCATAAGTATATATAGTCCCCGTTTCCCAGATTTGACTTACGGAGTTTCATCCGATTCGGTTATCGGTGCACAACCCAGATCTGGGAGGAACTATTAGAGCTGTGTAAATGTGGTGTGTGATGTTAGTATACCGAACTTTCGGCCATATACACATGTTAAATTTCGTCTGGATCATAAAAAAAGGAAATAGTCCAGGGATGGAAATCGATATTGAGATATGCTCCATATGGAACGACATCTTTATTATACCGTCTCTCCTTTAATATACAATAATATATGAAATATTTACCGTCTCAATCTTTTTTCTAATTTCATGGTTTTATTTGTCTTGATTTCTTTCATATGTAAAATCTCGAAAACCATTCAAACGAGCAGACTCAAAGCAAAGTATCAATTTATGTTTAATGAAAAAAAAAAATAACATTTATATAGATACTTAACATAAAGGGTGATTTGTTAAGAGCTTGATAACTTTTTAAAAAAAAAAACGCATAAAATTTGCAAAATCTCATCGGTTCTTTATTTGAAACGTTAGATTGGTCCATGACATTTACTTTTTGAAGATAATTTTATTTAAATGTTGACCGCGGCTGCGTCTTAGGTGGTCCATTCGGAAAGTCCAATTTTGGGCAACTTTTTCGAGCATTTCGGCCGGAATAGCCCGAATTTCTTCGGAAATGTTGTCTTCCAAAGCTGGAATAGTTGCTGGCTTATTTCTGTAGACTTTAGACTTGACGTAGCCCCACAAAAAATAGTCTAAAGGCGTCAAATCGCATGATCTTGGTGGGCAACTTACCGGTCCATTTCTTGAGATGAATTGTTCTCCGAAGTTTTCCCTCAAAATGGCCATAGAATCGCGAGCTGTGTGGCATGTAGCGCCATCTTGTTGAAACCGCATGTCAACCAAGTTCAGTTCTTCCAGTTTTGGCAACAAAAAGTTTGTTAGCATCGAACGATAGCGATCGCCATTCACCGTAACGTTGCGTCCAACAGCATCTTTGAAAAAATACGGTCCAATGATTCCACCAGCGTACAAACCACACCAAACAGTGCATTTTTCGGGATGCATGGGCAGTTCTTGAACGGCTTCTGGTTGCTCTTCACTCCAAATGCGGCAATTTTGCTTATTTACGTAGCCATTCAACCAGAAATGAGCCTCATCGCTGAACAAAATTTGTCGATAAAAAAGCGGATTTTCTGCCACTGATTTTGGTAATAAAATTCAATGATTTGCAAGCGTTGCTCGTTAGTAAGTCTATTCATAATGAAATGTCAAAGCATACTGAGCATCTTTCTCTTTGACACCATGTCTGAAATCCCACGTGATCTGTCAAATACTAATGCATGACAATCCTAACCTCAAAAGAATCACCCTTTATATATCTTAAATAAAATATTTGAACAATTGTTGCTTGTTTGTAGGCGAAATTCGCAATAGCATAGACAAAAACACTTTTAGTAGGTGAATATAAATAGATTTCAATTTTCAAAGGAATTATTTGAATAACATAATTCTTAGAAAAAAAAAAATGAGACTGTAAAAGTCATTCGAATGCATTTGCATCAATAAATATATCTCAGAAAGAGATGACTAAGATAAAAATCTATTTTAGTGGAGATGTATGCAATTCAGTGATTCTAAATTTATAAGATGACGCAAAGGGCTCTATGATCTTAATTAGAGCTTGGCAATAAACAATTGTGAATTCCCAATAATCATTGCTTTATGTACTCAGAAAAAAGTCCGTACACAGAAACAAATTGCCGTATTTAAATTAACTTTACATTTAACTTATTTTTGTTGGAAAAAATATTTGTTTGTGGTTAGATTTTATTATTTTTTTTCGAAATTTTCCCCAACCCAATCAAACAATATGAACTAAAGCAAACGAAAATGTTCTTACGATTCCCAAACATAGTAAGAATGAACTACTGTATGGAAAAAATCAGGGCTGTGGAGTCCGAGCCGGATTCTGAAGATTTTGCTGGAGTCGGAGCCGCAGTCGTAGAAATTTTGCTCGACTCAGACTTCGGCGAAACAAACTGAAAATGGATTTCAGGCTATTCAAAGTGTATTTATATGGGTGACATTTCACGGTGATATAAAAAGTAGGTTTTACTAGAATATGGGCCGAATAGATCATTTTAATTGTCTATTTTTATACCCTCCACCATATGATGGGGGGTATATTAACTTTGTCATTCCGTTTGTAACACATCGAAATATTGCTTCAAGACCCCATAAAGTACACAGTCTTACACAAGTTTACATACGGTTTAAGAAATTGTATTTTCTTTAATTATTAAAATATAATAAAATATGCATATATATGCTTTAGATTTTGTAAATTAATTTGAAAAACAAAGTATTTGTCCATTTTCAAGAAGATGTTTTTAGTCTGGATTATAAACAACAACAAGAAACATGTTTAGTTATAAGGTAAAAACCTCAAGGGTATGTAAACTTATGTGAGACTGTGTATATACTTTGGGTCGTGGTGAAATTCTGAGTCGATCTAAGCATGTCCGTCCGTCTGTTGAAATCACGCTAACTTCCAAACGAAAAAAGCTATCGCATTGAAACTTGGCACAAGTAGTTGTTATTGATGTAGGTCGGATGGTATTGCAAATGGGCTATATCGGACCACTTTTACGTATAGCTCCCATATAAACCGACGCTCAGATAATTATATATAGCCCCCATATAAACCGATCGAGATTTGGCTTGCGGAGCCTCCAAGAGAAGCAAATTTCATCCGATCCGGCTGAAATTTGGTACATGGTATACGTATATAGTCCCTAACAACTATGCTAAAAGTGGTCCACATCGGTCCATAATTATATAGAGTCCCCATATAAACCGATCTCCCAATTTGGCTTGCGGAGCTTCTAAGAAAAGCAAATTTCATATGATACGGCTGCAATTTGGTACATGGTGTTAGTATATGGTCTCTAACAACCATGCAAAAATTGGTTCACATCGGAATATAATTATATATAGCCCTCATATAAACCGATCCCCTAATTTGACCTCCGGAGCCTCATGGATGAGCAAAATTCATCCGATGCGGTTGAAATTTGGTACGTGGTGTTAGTATATGGTTTCTGACAACCATGCAGGAATTGGTCCATATCGGTCCATAATTATATGTAGCCCCCATATAAACCGGTCCCCAGATTTGACCTTCGGAGCCCTTTGGAAGAGCAATATTCACCCGATCCGGTTGAAATTTGGTACGCGGTGTTAGTATATGGTATCTAACAACCATGCAAAAATTGGTCCATACCGGTCTAATTATATATAACCCCCATTTAAACCGATTCCCAGATTTGACCTCCGGAGCTATTGGGGGAGCAAAATTCATCCGGCCCGGTTAAAATTTGGTACATTGTCTATAGACAATTTTGTCAAAATTTTATTACTATAGAAAATGTTGTCAAAATTATATTTATATAGAAAATTTTATCAAAATTTTATTACTATACAAAATTGTGTCAAGATTTTATTTCTATAGAAAATTTTGTCAAAATTTTATTTCTATAGAAAATTTTGTCTAAATTTTATTTCTATAGAAAATTTTGTCAAACTGAATTATTTACGTATTTAGTCGGTCTTTTTTTGTTTAATTATACCCCGTATGGACTAACTTACAAATGAGAACACGGTGTTAAGAAGTTTTGCGATACCTCGTCATCGGCAAGTGTTACCGCAACCCAAGTAATTCGCTTGTGGATGACAGTCTTTAGTAAAAGTTTCTATGTAATCCATGGTGGAGGGTACATATGTTAAGATTCGGCCTGGCCGAACTTACGGCCGTATATACATGTCAACCTATTAAAATATCGATTTTTGACCATATATGTACTATTGATAAAGGTACAATTTTAAGACAATATAGCAGTAGAACCTAACGTTCTAAATTTTTTGGCAGGCATGTCGAGTTCGAAGATGGGCCATATAAACCCATCTTCCGATTTGTTTTAAGAAGTTTTTCCCATTTTGCAAAATTTTATTTCTGTAGAAAATTTTGTAAAAATTTTATTTCTAAGAAAATTTTGTCAAAATATTTCTATTGAAAATGTCAAAAATATCTATAGAAAATTTTATCACAAAGAAATACCTCTTTGCAATAGACAATATTTCTCTTGTGACGACACTATTTCAAATCCTACTTTTGTTTTTATACCCTCCATCATAGGATGGGGGTATATTAACTTTGTCATTCCGTTTGTAACACATCGAAATATTGCTCTAAGACCCCATAAAGTATATATATTTTGGGTCGTGGTGAAATTCTGAGTCGATCTAAGCATGTCCGTCCGTCCGTCCGTCCGTCCGTCCGTCTGTTGAAATCACGCTAACTTCCGAACGAAACAAGCTATCGACTTGAAACTTGGCACAAGTAGTTGTTATCGATGTAGGTCGGATGGTATTGAAAATGGGCCATATCGGTCCACTTTTACGTATAGCCCCCATATAAAGGGACCCTCAGATTTGGCTTGTGGAGCCTCTAACAGAAGCATATTTCATCCGATCCGGCTGAAATTTGGTACATTGTGTTGGTATATGGTCTCTAACAACCATGCAAAAATTGGACGACATCGGTCCATAATTATATATAGCCCCCATATAAACCGATCCCCAGATTTGGCTTGTGGAGCCTCTAAGAGATGCATATTTAATCCGATCCGGCTGAAATTTGGTACATGGTGTTGGTATATGGTCTCTAACAACCATGCAAAAATTGGTCGACATCGGTCCATAATTATATATAGCCCCCATATAAACCGATCCCCAGATTTGGCTTGTGGAGCCTCTAAGAGATGCATATTTAATCCGATCCGGCTGAAATTTGGTACATGGTGTTAGTATATGTTCTCTAACAATCATGCAAAAACTGGTCGACATCGGTCCATAATTATATATAGCCCCCATATAAACCGATCCCCAGATTTGGCTTGCGGAGCCTCAAAGAGAAGCAAATTTCATCCGATCCGGCTGAAATTTGGTACATGATGTTGGTATATGGTCTCTAACAACCCGCAAAAATTGGTCCACATCGGTCCTTAATTATATATAGCCCCCATATAAACCGATCCCCAGATTTGGTTTGTGGAGCCTCTAAGAGAAGCATATTTCATCCGATCCGGCTGAAATTTGGTACATGGTGTTGGTATATGGTCTCTAACAACCATGCAAAAATTGGTCCATATCGGTCCATAATTATATATAGCCCCCATATAAACCGATCCCCAGATTTGGGTTGTGGAGCCTCTAAGAGAAGCATATTTCATCCGAATCGGCTGAAATTTGGTACATTGTGTTGGTATATGGTCTCTAGCAATCGTGCAAAAATTGTCCACATCGGTCCATAATTATATATAGCGCACATATAAACCGATCCCCAGATTTGGGTTGCGGAGCCTCTAAGAGAAGCAACTTTCATCCGATCCGGCTGGAATTTGGTACATGGTATTGGTATATCCCTTTCCGACCGTGTACGCACAATTGTGCGGGTAAGTTTAAGTCTCTATAATTTCTTTAATATATGACGTACTGCGATAAGAGCGGCAAAAAAATAATTGTGTATGCTCTCTCTTTGTCTAAGAATGTGAAGAACCGTTATAAATAAAGGGTGATTTGTTAAGAGCTTGATAACTTTTTTAAAAAAAAAAACGCATAAAATTTGCAAAATCTCATCGGTTCTTTATTTGAAACGTTAGATTGGTCCATGGCATTTACTTTTTGAAGATAATTTCATTTAAATGTTGACCGCGGCTGCGTCTTAGGTGGTCCATTCGGAAAGTCCAATTTTGGGCAACTTTTTCGAGCATTTCGGCCGGAATAGCCCGAATTTCTTCGGAAATGTTGTCTTCCAAAGCTGGAATAGTTGCTGGCTTATTTCTGTAGACTTTAGACTTGACGTAGCCCCACAAAAAATAGTCTAAAGGCGTCAAATCGCATGATCTTGGTGGCCAACTTACCGGTCCATTTCTTGAGATGAATTGTTCTCCGAAGTTTTCCCTCAAAATGGCCATAGAATCGCGAGCTGTGTGGCATGTAGCGCCATCTTGTTGAAACCACATGTCAACCAAGTTCAGTTCTTCCATTTTTGGCAACAAAAAGTTTGTTAGCATCGAACGATAGCGATCGCCATTCACCGTAACGTTGCGTCCAACAGCATCTTTGAAAAAATACGGTCCAATGATTCCACCAGCGTACAAACCACACCAAACAGTGCATTTTTCGGGATGCATGGGCAGTTCTTGAACGGCTTCTGGTTGCTCTTCACTCCAAATGCGGCAATTTTGCTTATTTACGTAGCCATTCAACCAGAAATGAGCCTCATCGCTGAACAAAATTTGTCGATAAAAAAGCGGATTTTCTGCCAACTTTTCTAGGGCCCATTCACTGAAAATTCGACGTTGTGGCAGATCGTAAGTCTATTCATGATGAAATGTCAAAGCATACTGAGCATCTTTCTCTTTGACACCATGTCTGAAATCCCACGTGATCTGTCAAATACTAATGCATGAAAATCCTAACCTCAAAAGAATCACCCTTTATTTGTTTTTCATATTATTTTTGTAGTTTCAGCAGTGTAATTTGCGCATTTGTAAAAATGAGTGTAAGAGGTAAGTTTGCAAATAAATTAAAATTATTTAAGTTGTGGAATATTTCATCAAACAAGTGTTTTCAATAAGAAAACATATTAAATATTGTATGCAAACAGTAACTTCGTGATTATTTTGTGTTTTTTGATATTTTTACGTCCGTACTTTTACCGGAATTTACCAGACTGCAACAATTGTGCGTATCCTGAAAAAACAGGATACAGGATCAAACTGAACAAACTTAATAATTTAAAATGTTCTATGTACACATAAATAACAGAACTCAAAAATTTAGGAAAATCTACCACGTGGATCGGCTATAGGTCGGAAAGGGATATGGTCTCTAGCAACCGTGCAAAAATTGGTCCATATCGGTCCATAATTATATATAGCCCCCATATAAAACGTTCTCCAGATTTGACCTCCGGAGCCTCTTGGAGGAGCAAAATTCATCTGATCCGGTTCAAATTAGGAACGTGGTGTTAGTATATGGTCGCTAACAACCATACCAAAATTGGTCCAATCACACAAAAATTGGTCCATATCGGTTCATAATCATGGTTGCCACTAGAGCCAAAAATAATCTACCAAAATTTTATTTCTATAGAAAATTTTGTCAAAATTTTATTTCTAGAGAAAATTTTGTTAAAATTTTATTCGGTTCATAATAAAATTTCATCATTGTCAAAATTTTATTTCTATAGAAAATTTTGTTCAAATTTTATTCGGTTCATAATCATGGTTGCCACTCGAGCCAAAAATAATCTACCAAGATTTTATTTCTATAGAAAATTTTGTGAAAAGTTTATTTCTATAGAAAATTTTGTTAAAATTTTATTTCTGCAGACATTTTTGTCAAAATTTTCTTTCTATAGAAAATTTTGTTAAAATTTTATTTCTGTAGAAAATTTCGTCAAAATTTTATGTCTACTTTGTCAAACTGAATTATATACGTATTGGATCGATCTTTTTTGATTTAATATATACCACGTATGTACTTACATACAATTTAGAAGATGGTGTTAGGAGGTTTTAAGATACCTTGCCATCGGCAAGTGTTACCGCAACTTAAGTAATTCGATTGTGGGTGGCAGTGTTTAGAAGAAGTTTCTACGCAATCCATGATGGAGGGTACATAAGCTTCGGCCTGGCCGAACTTACGGCCGTATATACTTGTTTGTTTTAAATTATCTAGTAGTCATAGATTATTTTGCATTTCAAGTGATATATGTTTGTACTTTATATAAATTTAGGATTAACTAAGTAGCCTTAGACTTATGTACGATTTTCTCAAGACAATTGATTTTCATAATTTGTAAAAAATAAAATGATTGCTTTTTGCGATTTTTAATCATCACGACGCATTGATTTCTACACTCTCAAAAATGTTAAGATCCTGTAATAAAAACTAAAATATCCCAATTTAAGAATATGTATATTTCTTCAATGTCCGCTTTTTATAATTTTTAGAGTTGAGTTACACTGATAGAAAAAACTTCGTTATATTAACGAAATGTGTCATTGAAATTGAGCCAATGAAACAAATGCGTTGATATAACGACATTTTTCGTTATTATAATGATTTTTCTCTTAATCAATGAAACGTTTCGTACTATTAACAAATATTTTCATTATCGCAATGAAAATGTTTCATTATATCAATGAAATAGTTTCGTTAGCTAAATTTTAATGAAATTTTCTTTGTGTGTAGGTTAGGTTAAAGTGGCAGCCCGATTATGATTCAGGCTCACTTAGACTATTCAGTCCATTGTGATAACTTTATATAGAGTAATTGTGATGAAAAAGTACGAAACGACTCGCGATCGTGCCACGGTGCTTTTGGCAGTCGAAATGTATCAAACAAAAAGCACAAAAGTGTCAACTTTATCAACCCTGGCTTCTAATGTCCATAACTGATAGACCATTTATAAATCGATGTTTCACGATTTTATTTCTATAGAAACAATATTCGTAACCAGAGAATGAAGCCGCCGAGTCGCTACGGCGATTTTAGCCGCCGCCGACTAGTTTTTACCAGTCGAAGCCGTCGCCGAATTTGTCGACTCATCTCGACTCAAAGTTAGCCGCCAATTAATCAAAAATTAATTTTAAAAAAAAAATATTAATAATGGTTGCATTTTTTGTCAAAATTTTTAACTTTCCACCCAAAATCCGCCAGTATCAAGTTGCTATAATAATTTTGCAAAAATTTGGCTCAGAACATTTGAATTAAATGTAAATGTGATGGTAAGATATGTTGTACAACTAATCTCCTTACCATTCGGATAACATCAAATTGATTTTATTATGGATAATTATCCGCCGCCGATAAGACAAATTTATATCGGCTTAGCCGTTAAGCCGCCGCCGCCGACAAAAATGGGTCGGCTTCATTCTCTGTTCGTAACTTTCCAGCTATTCCTGTCATCTGTTGTATGGTAGTGGTTATTTAAAATTCCGGCCGTCCTAATTTATGACAGTTTATGTTTGTTTTATATATCCGACACATTACGTTTTTTAACATCTAAACTTTCTGTCTGATTAGCCCGACATTTTGATTTTTGTGTATTTTTCTTTTTTTATATAGATTTATTTTTTATAAAATGCCTATATAGATTAATACCAGGATTTTACTTCTTAAACTTCTGGAAGCCTAATTATTTTTGGAATTTTTTTGTTTTTATATAGTCTTGTGTCGTATTTTAATTTATTGGCCTGACAATAAAATGTAGAGTTCTTTACATCCCTAAAATGTTGAGATTTGTCGTCGAGTTTTTTGGGACATATAAACACATATGGCAAAATATAATACGTATATCGGTCTATTTTTGGAACACTACACCTTACAATTACAATTGGAATACTGTTAAAATGAGATTTAGGTACACCACCTGGAGTCGGAGTCGAGGCTAATAAGAAATGCTGGAGTCGGAGTCGGAGCCAGAGTCGAGCAAAATTGACTCGACTCCACAGCCCTGGTTAAAATAGTCATAATTTGGGGCCAACGACTTTTTTTTTTTACTTTTAGTTAATTTTTTCTTCTCTGAGAGTGTGTAATATCGAGAGTTGTAGTTAAAAAGTGCACTAGGGCTTTAGCAACGCTTTGTGGGTATCATAGAATGTTGAGTTAAATTTTTGCACAACGTCGTTCATTCTTGCTATAAAACAGTTTTTGTTGCTATAAACCTTTTTTCTGTGTACTTAACCTAACTCTAATTTTAAACTAAAACTTATTTTTATTGCAAAAAAACTTATTTGTTTCTAGTTAAACTTTCTAATTTATTGCAAAAATTTTTATAGCCCAATGAAATTTTCCTGTTTTTAATTGTGTCTCAAACAAAAGTGTGTATAAAATTCAATGACAGTACACATAAGTCCACTATGAACTAAAGCAAAAGAAAACTTCCGTACACTAATAGAAAAAGTTTCATTATATTAACGAAATGTGTCGTTAAAAGTCAGCCAATGAAACAAATTCGTTAATACAACGAATTTTTTCGTTATTATAACAAATTTTCTGTCAATCAACGACACGTTTCGTACTATTAACGAATATTTTCATTGTATTAATGAAAATGTTTCGTTATATCAATGAAAATTTTTCGTTGGCTGACTTTTAATGAAATTTTCTTTGTGTGTATACCCTTCCCAAAAATAGTAAGTTCATACTGTATTGTTAAGATGGCCATGCATAGGCGCCAATGATTTTTACTTTTATTTAATTTTTTCTTCTGTGAGAGGATGTAATTTCGTGTATTCAAAAATACGCCGGGGCATTAAATTTTCCTGGTTTTAAGAACGCATTGTGGAAATCTCCAAATGTGGAGTACAATTTAGTTCAATTTTTACACGAGGTTATTTTCTTGCTATAAAATAGTTTACTTTTTCCTGTGTAGACATAATATATTACTTTTAAAAAAATGTTCAGTCCATACAATCAAAAAAAAAAAAGGAACCCTATATGGAATTAAAGCTAATTTAATTCTATTTTAGTTCATGAAATTATTATATTTTGAGAATGTTTCCTTGACTCTAGTCATTTTTTGTGTAATTTAGTTAAATTAACTAAAAAATGGGGAAAAAAGTATACACAATAAAGCAAAAAGGTTTACTAAATTCGTGTCTCACACAAAATAGTTGAGAATTTCTTAAAATATATATATGGTTTTTTGGTTGTATCTTAAAAGATACAGTGCGCATTCAGGGGTTAAAAGCCTTGAAATCGCATCATAGATGATGAGTGCATTTTAGAAATAATTATTTTATTATTGCATTGGGAACCACTGACTGAGACGCACTTAAACTAGTTTATGTTGTGGAAAATATCTTTTTATTCATAGACAAATTTTATTTTATTTTATTATCTCTAAAAAGTAAATACAGTAGTGGTTTGTTTTATGAAAGCCCATGTTTTTCTCATCGATTCGGGTCAATGACTGTTACAAATGTAAATGATTCCCTCCCTTTTTAAGTGTTAAGCACTTGAAAGTGCATACTTTTTAGCGCTTTATAGTTTCTACTAAACTATGTCAATTGCTAAAGGGAAGTCATGGGGAAAGTAATGTATACTATTGGGTGTCTGTCTATAAGGAATATTTCCAAGATACACCTGAAAGAAAATGGAGCTAAATTTGTATGGTGATGGGGGTATAATAAATTTGTCATTCCGTTTGAAACGCATCGAAATATCGATCAAATCTATATATCCTTGTTAAGGGAGAAATTCTAAGACGATATAACAAAGTCCGTCTGTCTGTCTGACTATTGTAATCATGCTACAGTCATTAATAGTAAAGCTATCATGCTGAAATTTTGCATAAACTCGTCTTTTGTCTGCAGGCAGGTCAAGTTCGAAGATAGGATATATCGGTCCAGATTTTGATATAGCCCCCCTCCACACAAATCGACTCCCCGATTTACCTACACTCAAAAAAAGTGAACTCTCTATTTCACTAAAGCCAATTTAACTTTATTTTAGTTCATGGATTTATTATGTTAGGATTTATTATGTTTCCTTTACTCTAATAATTTTTTGCGTACATTAGTTAAATTAACTAAACCCGCGGAAAAAATATACTCAAATGAACCATAAAGATTAACTAAATTCGTGTCTTCCACAAAATAGTTCAGAATTTCTTTGAATTTGTAAATTTTACCAAAAATGCGTCCATCGTGAACTTTGTATGTCACTAAAGACATTTTTGCAATTTTGAACTCCAATTTTTTTCCTTCAAACTACAAAATTTTCTATAACATGTGAAAAAATAAATTATGTCAAATAAATTTTCTTGTCTAATAAATTTTCTTGAATATCGGCGTGATGCCAGTGTTTGTAATACTGTTCAGTTAAAAAAATTAACCAAAAGTTTTCTTCTTGGTGGGTTCACTGTTTTTTCAGTGCGTCTAGACATACCAAAATTTATCCGATTTGCCTGAATTTCTAAATCTAGAGGTATTTTGGGTTCATAAATAAGTCCATGTTTCGGTATAGCCCCCATATAGCCCGATCTCCAGACTTGATTTCTTGGCCTTCTAGAAACGGCAATTTTTGTCCGATTTGTCTGGAATTGAAAAACTAAAGGTATTTTATGTCAAAACACAAGTGTGCCGAAGATGGTTTGAATTGGTCCATGTTTTGGTATTTCCTTCATATAGAACGATCTCCCGATTTGACGTCTTGGGCGTCTAGATATCCCAAGTTTTATCCGATTTGGCTGAAATTCGAAATCTAGAGCTATTTTTCGTCCACACATAAGTAAGCCGAATATGGGGCGTATCTATCCCCATATTGATATACCCACTATATAGACGGATATCCCGATTTGACTTCTTGGGCTTCTATACATCGCAATTTTTAACCAATTTGCTTCTAATTAAAAATTTAGAGGTATTTTAGGCCCGTAAATAGCAAATATGGTGTGGATTACTCCATTTTTGGTATGGCCCCCATGTGTAAAGTCTCCCGATTTACATGGAAGAGTATCTGTTTCTACGAGTATATGTTTTCAAGTAACCCGACGAAGAGTTTTCAAAGGAATCAATTACTTTATTTGATTCATGGTGATGGGTATTTAAGATTCGGTCACGCCGAACTCGATCCGTATTTACTTGTTTCTTTCAGGGTTTTATGTTTTCTCAGAGACTTTTCTGGTCCTCTTCTATACTATTCATGACATTGAATGTAGAGGTGTGTAAGTGACACGAAATTGTCGCGACTCACGAACATTTTCGTACATACTTATGATGGCAATAGCGAAACCGATTTTGACCGTATCACCCTTTAATTGCATTTTCCCTCACATCTTTCTCACTTCCACGAAGTTTTTTTAGTTATTAACACCTTTTTCTGTAATACAAACAATCTAGAAGAAATTATACGATTTTATAAATTTAAAATTTTTTTTTTACCATTCGCCTGGACGGAGAATCGAATCGCGGACCATGCAATTTGTATTTATATAGCATAGTTTGCGGCGCCCACGAGCCGATTAAACAAAGTTTATTTAATAGAAAAATACATTTAGTTGGGCACCGTGGAGCAGTGGTTGCTACGTCCGACTTGCATGCCAAGGGTCGTGGGATCGATCCCTGCTTCGACCAAAATTTTTTTTTTTTTACATATATTTCAGATATGTTCGGAAGATTCCGAAAAAATGTTCAACGTTACATTGTACTATATTAAATTTTTACTATGAACTGTAAAATGTGTCTTATTAAAGACCTAAAGTCAGAAACAAAAGAAAAACGTTTTCGGTACACGTTTTCCAAACGTTTTTTTTCTTTGCGTGTATATATAGCCCTCAGATATATCGATCCCCAATCACACAAAAATTGGTCCATATCAAGTTCATAATTCTATATAGCCCCGATATAAGCGACCCTCATATTTCAATTCTGGCTCTCTACGTACCATGCAAAAGTCCATGTCGATTCGTAATTATTATACCCTCCACCATAGGATGGGGGTATATTAACTTTGTCATTCCGTTTGTAACACATCGATATTGCTCTAAGACCCCATAAAGTATATATATTCTGGGTCGTGGTGAAATTCTGAGTCGATCTGAGCATGTCCGTCCGTCCGTCCGTCTGTTGAAATCACGCTAATTCCGAACGAAACAAGCTATCGACTTGAAACTTGCCACAAGTAGTTGTTATTGATGTAGGTCGGACGGTATTGCAAATGGGCCATATCGGTCCACTTTTACGTATAGCCCCCATATAAGCCGACGCTCAGATTTGACTTGCGGAGCCTCTTGGAGGAGTAAAATTCATCTGCTCCGTTTGAAATTTGTTGCATGGTGTTAGTATATGGTCTCTCATAACCATGCAAAAATTGGTCCATATCGGTCTACTTTTACGTATAAATAGCCCCATATAAACGGACCCCAAATTTGGCTTGCGATTGCTCTAAGAGAAGCAAATTTCATCCGAAATTTGGTACATGGTATAAGTATATGGTCTCTAACAACCATGCAGAAATTGGTCCATATCGGTCCATAATTATATATAGCCCCCACACGGATGAAAAAGGCTGTTTTTCATATGTTTGGCTATAAACATTATATGTTTGAAACACAAATTTTTAAACACAATATTTTTGAGTGCAAGCACATAATGTTCATAAACTAGCATAACATGTTTGGGACATATATGTTAATATGTTAGAACATATTATGTTTGGGACATAAAATGTTTGTAAATATAATATGCTTGGATGCAAACATATAATAATTTAGAAATAGCCTATAAACATATATGTGTTTAGTAGCTTGGAGCGCTATTTAACAGGCAGCGATATTGAATTAAGTTGGTGGTTGTTGCTTGTTATTACAAAATTAACATTTTATTTTTCCATGGGCAATTGATCAGCTACTTCTTTGATCCTTACAAACTGTGTGGTCCGCTGTTCGAATCCCCGTCCGGCAAAAGGTAAAATTAAAATAAAACAAGTATATACGGACGTAAGTTCGGCCAGGCCGAAGCTTATGTACCCTCCATC
This sequence comes from Haematobia irritans, assembly GCF_050003625.1. Taxonomy (NCBI): domain Eukaryota; kingdom Metazoa; phylum Arthropoda; class Insecta; order Diptera; family Muscidae; genus Haematobia; species Haematobia irritans. The sequence continues at coordinate 59,939,612 of NC_134399.1, read as the reverse complement.
ATGGATTGCGTAGAAACTTCTTCTAAACACTGCCACCCACAATCGAATTACTTAAGTTGCGGTAACACTTGCCGATGGCAATGTATCTTAAAACCTCCTAACACCATCTTCTAAATTGTATGTAAGTACATACGTGGTATATATTAAATCAAAAAAGATCGATCCAATACGTATATAATTCAGTTTGACAAAGTAGACATAAAATTTTGACGAAATTTTCTACAGAAATAAAATTTTAACAAAATTTTCTATAGAAAGAAAATTTTGACAAAAATGTCTGCAGAAATAAAATTTTAACAAAATTTTCTATAGAAATAAACTTTTGACAAAATTTTCTATAGAAATAAAATCTTGGTAGATTATTTTTGGCTCGAGTGGCAACCATGATTATGAACCGAATAAAATTTGAACAAAATTTTCTATAGAAATAAAATTTTGACAATGATGAAATTTTATTATGAACCGAATAAAATTTTAACAAAATTTTCTCTAGAAATAAAATTTTGACAAAATTTTCTATAGAAATAAAATTTTGGTAGATTATTTTTGGCTCTAGTGGCAACCATGATTATGAACCGATATGGACCAATTTTTGTGTGATTGGACCAATTTTGGTATGGTTGTTAGCGACCATATACTAACACCACGTTCCTAATTTGAACCGGATCAGATGAATTTTGCTCCTCCAAGAGGCTCCGGAGGTCAAATCTGGAGAACGTTTTATATGGGGGCTATATATAATTATGGACCGATATGGACCAATTTTTGCACGGTTGCTAGAGACCATATACCAATACCATGTACCAAATTCCAGCCGGATCGGATGAAAGTTGCTTCTCTTAGAGGCTCCGCAACCCAAATCTGGGGATCGGTTTATATGTGCGCTATATATAATTATGGACCGATGTGGACAATTTTTGCACGATTGCTAGAGACCATATACCAACACAATGTACCAAATTTCAGCCGATTCGGATGAAATATGCTTCTCTTAGAGGCTCCACAACCCAAATCTGGGGATCGGTTTATATGGGGGCTATATATAATTATGGACCGATATGGACCAATTTTTGCATGGTTGTTAGAGACCATATACCAACACCATGTACCAAATTTCAGCCGGATCGGATGAAATATGCTTCTCTTAGAGGCTCCACAAACCAAATCTGGGGATCGGTTTATATGGGGGCTATATATAATTAGGGACCGATGTGGACCAATTTTTGCGGGTTGTTAGAGACCATATACCAACATCATGTACCAAATTTCAGCCGGATCGGATGAAATTTGCTTCTCTTTGAGGCTCCGCAAGCCAAATCTGGGGATCGGTTTATATGGGGGCTATATATAATTATGGACCGATGTCGACCAGTTTTTGCATGATTGTTAGAGAACATATACTAACACCATGTACCAAATTTCAGCCGGATCGGATTAAATATGCATCTCTTAGAGGCTCCACAAGCCAAATCTGGGGATCGGTTTATATGGGGGCTATATATAATTATGGACCGATGTCGACCAATTTTTGCATGGTTGTTAGAGACCATATACCAACACCATGTACCAAATTTCAGCCGGATCGGATTAAATATGCATCTCTTAGAGGCTCCACAAGCCAAATCTGGGGATCGGTTTATATGGGGGCTATATATAATTATGGACCGATGTCGTCCAATTTTTGCATGGTTGTTAGAAACCATATACCAACACAATGTACCAAATTTCAGCCGGATCGGATGAAATATGCTTCTGTTAGAGGCTCCACAAGCCAAATCTGAGGGTCCCTTTATATGGGGGCTATACGTAAAAGTGGACCGATATGGCCCATTTTCAATACCATCCGACCTACATCGATAACAACTACTTGTGCCAAGTTTCAAGTCGATAGCTTGTTTCGTTCGGAAGTTAGCGTGATTTCAACAGACGGACGGACGGACGGACGGACGGACGGACATGCTTAGATCGACTCAGAATTTCACCACGACCCAGAATATATATACTTTATGGGGTCTTAGAGCAATATTTCGATGTGTTACAAACGGAATGACAAAGTTAATATACCCCCATCCTATGATGGAGGGTATAAAAAATTATACAATTGAATAATTTCTTCTACAATGTTTGTATTACAGAAAAAGGTGCTAAGAACTAAAAAATCTCGTGGAAGTGAGAAAGATGTGGGGGAATATACAATTGGGCAGAAACAAAATTTTGAGCATTCAGGTCGAAAACCTATGTTGTTAGCACCTATATTACCTGTTTATTTTCATAATTCGTTATGATTGTAAATATATAAATAAATAAATAAAATTTTGAGCACAATATTGTTTGGGAGAATTTTTTTTAAGCATATAATATTATTGGGTGCAAAATGCTTCCAAACATATTATATGTTCACATAATAACATATTGTTTTTTGGAAGACAACATTATTGAATTTGGATGCAAAAATACAACATGTTTGGAACGTAGACTACCCAAACATATATTGTTTAGACCAATATGCTTTCAAACATATTATATATTGGAAGAGATTAAACATATAAATGTTTGGGCAATACCCAAAAATGTATATGCTTGAAGCAAAATATGTTTGGGAGTATATGTTACAGAAGCGATTTTTTGTGAGCGTGCATATAAACCGATCCCTCGATTTGACTTGCAGATCCTCTAAAAGAACCAAATTTCATCCGATCCGGCTGAAATTTGGTACATGGTGTTAGTATATGGTCTCCAACAAACACGCAAAAATTGGTCCACATCGGTCCATAATTATATATAGCCCCCACACCCTCAAAGAAAATCGCTTCTTTAACATATGTTCCAAACATATTTTGCAGGAAGCACATATATTATTGCATACTGCCGAAACATTAATATGTTTGTTTTATGTGAACATATTATATGTTTGGAAGCATTTTGAGCCCAAAAATATTATATGCTTGGAAGAATATTCTTCCAAAGAAGATTGTGCTCATTCCCTAACATACTCGTAATTTTCACTTCCACGAAATATTTTAGTTCTTGGCATCTTTTTCTGTAATACAAATAACGTTAAAGAAATTATTCACTTTTATAATTTTTTAAATTTTACCTTTCGCCTGCACGGAGAATCGAACCGAGGACCATACAGTTTGTAAGCCAACACACTATCCACTGGGCTACGTAGCTGTTATAGTCACCAGTAGACAATTATCGTTTTAAGTTACATTTATATAGCATAGTTTGCAGCGCCCACGAGCCCATGCAAACATAACATTATTTAACAGAAACATACATTTGTTTACCACGTGGAGCAGCGGTTAGCATGTCTGCCTTGCATGCAAAGGGTCGTGGGTTCAATCCCTGCTACGACCGATTTTTTTTTAATTTACACATTTATATTTATACTATATTAAATTTTTATAATGAAACTTCGAAATGTGGGTTATTAAAGATTTATAGTCAGTAACAGTGCTTGATATAAACGAAATTGACTGATTTTTGGATAAAATATTATTTTTTTTTATTGCAAAAATAACAATTTTGTAACAAAAAACTGTTTTTGGTACAAAACTTTAAAATTTGGAAGGAATTCAAAATCTCTAATAAAAGAAGAAAGTGGAGTCGAGTATAAACATACATAAATAATTTTATAATATAAACATAAATTTATTTAGGCGTGAACAGTTTTTTACTAGCATTTAACACCATCGCTCTAAAATGCCTTTTATTTTTCTTTAATAATTCACTTTTAAGAAAATAAACTTTTTAAATTGTTTTAGCTTCAAAACTCGAATTTAATGTCCGCTTTTATATTTGAAGGTGTCCGTCAACTCCCCGTGGACTACTTATTAATAAAGAGGAACTAAACTTTGTTTTTATAAATTTTACTGTGTAATTTTTCACTATTTCCTCCTTATTGCATTTTACTGTCCCAAATCTATAAAGAGTATAGTGCCCTTTCGTTATTTTTATGAAGACCCCTGATTTCTTTTAACGAACCAAGAAACCATATTTATCATTTTGGCACCATAATGCCAAAATGATAAACAAAACACATGTCCTCACATACATAAAATGCTGCTCTCAAATCGGAAACATATGCTGTTTGTTTTTCAAATGTCTATTCTCTTGGTTCCGAATGTCTATTCTCTTTATTCAAATTAAATAATATTTAGACTTAAGCATATCAAATTTTTGGCATCATAAAACAGTTTTACGAAACAACATACAAGCAGTTTCACAGAAATTGTTCTCTTTTGACTCTTTCGCTGTGTTATGTTGATATCTTTCGTAAACTCTCCATCTCTATTTCTTTCTTTATACTCTCTCTGTCGCTTTGAATAAAATATCACAACATATGTATGTTTACTCGAAATTTGTAAATTTATATATGATTAAATTCACACATATGATTTTTATGAAACATTCATGCCCAAAATATAATATATTCAAACATATTAACATAGATGTCCCAAACATTTAGTGTTAGTTTAGGAACATTGCATGTTTGCACTTAAATATATTGTGTTTTAAAATTTTGCCCGAAACATATTTTGTTTATATCGGAACATATGAAAAACATATTTTTCTAACAGTGTACATATGGGCACTTCTAGTCTTAACCACTGAACCTTCTCTATTATTTACTTTTGTGGAACCAACCAGATTGCTCCAAAAACATTAACAAACTGCTTAAGTTAACGTTTTCCATGTCAGCCAGTAATCTAAAGCTATATGCTCCTAAAATTCGCTTACGCCTTACACAAAAAGCAGGACACCCACACAAGAGGTGTTTAATTGATTCCTTTTCCTCCACATCATGACAGCTTATACAATAGTCATTATACTTCGCACCTATAGTTTTTGCAAATTCGCCTATCAGGCAGCGACCCGTTATAGCAGATATTAGGAGTTCTATCTGACGCCTTGAGAACACTAGCATATCTAGTGTGCGGTTTAAGTTTAAATGGGGCCATATTTGCTTGGTGTCGTTACAACCCTTGCAATTTTCCCATCGAATATTGGCCATCATAACAGCCTTCTCACGCAGTAAGAGCTTGCAGGTGGCCAGAGGCATACCAACAGATTCTAGTTCCCCTGGAATATGTAAGGTAGTTCCTAGCCTTGCTAACACATCTGCTTCACAGTTCCCCGGTATGTTCCTATGACCAGGCACCCATATTAGGTGAATATTGTACTGCTCAGCCATCTCGTTGAGAGATTTGCGGCAGTCTATGGCCGTTTTTGAGCTAAGGAACACAGAGTCCAAGGATTTTATTGCAGGTTGACTGTCTGAGTATATATTAATGCCAATATTTGTTGGAACATTACTTCTCAGCCAATTCACCACCTCTCTTATTGCCAATATTGCAGCCTGAAAAACACTACAGTGATTAGGTAATCTTTTCGCTATTCGAATTTCCAGATCTTTAGAATATACTCCGAACCCCACTTGTCCATTCAATTTGGAGCCATCAGTATAGAAATCTATATATCTTTTATTCCCCGGGGTCTGTGTACACCACGCCTCACTGTTGGGAAGTAGAGTTTCAAACTTTTTGTCGAAAAGTGGTTTTGCCAGGGTGTAATCCACTACGTTAGGCACATCTGGCATTACTTTGAGGACCGAACTATGACCGTACATTTTTTCCGACCACAGCGATAGCTCGCGCAACCGCACAGCCGTTGTTGCAGCTGACTGTTTGGCTAAAATCTCTAAAGGCAATAGATGTAGCATGACATTAAGGGAGTCTGTTCCTGTCTTACTAAATGCGCCTGAGATACATAAGCTCGCCATACGCTGAACTTTATCTAAACAAGTCGGTTTCTGAAGTGCCGGCCACCAGACTACAACACCATATAGCATTATAGGTCTAACCACTGTCGTGTATAGCCAATGCACAATTTTAATCATAATCATGGTTGCCGCGCGAGCCAAAAATAATATACCAAAATTTTATTTTTATAGAAAACATTGTCAAAATGTTATTTCTATAGAACATTTTGTCAAAATTTTATTTCTACACCCTCAAAAACAATCGCTTCTCTAACATATGTTCCAAACATATTTTGCAGGAAGCACATATATTATTGGATACTCCCGAAACATTAATATGTTTGTTTTATGTGAGCATATTATATGTTTGGAAGCATTTTGAATCCAAAAATAGTATATGCTTGGAAGAATTCCTCAAAGAAGATTGTGCTCATTTCCTCAGATAATTTTCACTTCCACGAAATTTTTGAGTTCTTCGCATCTTTTTCTGTAATACAAATATGCTGTTTTTTTCAAATGTCTATTCTCTTGGTTCCGAATGTCTATTCTCTTTATTCCGAATACTCATTCTAATATTCAAATTAAATAATATTTAGACTTAAGCATACTACATTTTTGGCCTTACCATGAAACAGTTTTCCAAAACTACATACAAGGGTTTCACAGAAATTGCTCTCATTTCATTCTCGCTGTGTTATGTTGATATCTTTTTATTCAACACTCCCTCTCTCTCTCTGTCGCTCTCTGAATAAAGTATCACAACATATATATGTTTACTCGAAATTTGTAAATTTATATATGTATACATTCACACATTTTTATGAAACATTCATGCCCCAAACATAATATATTCTAACATATTAACATATGTGTCCCAAACATTTTGTGTTAGTTTAGGAACATTACATGTTTGCACTTAAATATATTGTGTTTAAAAATTGTGCCCGAAACACATTTTGTTTATATCGGAACATATGAAAAACATATTTTTCTAACAGTGTATAGAAAATTTTGTCAAAATAATAAATAAATAAAAATAAAAGAAAAACATCATATCTATGTTTTTTAATCGACCTATAGCCGAAACTATGAAAAAGAATTCTTAAAAATTTTATTTCTATAGAAAATTTTATCCAAATTTTATTTCCATAGAAAATTTTTTCCAAATTTTACTTCTATAGAAAATGTTGTCAAAATTTTATTTCTATAGAAACTTTAAACTTAATTATATACGTATTTTATCGGCCTTTTTTAGTTTAATATATATCACGTATGGACTATGTGGTATATATTACGGTGTTAGGAAGTTTTACCTTGCCATCGGCAATTGTTACCGCAACCCAAGTAATTCGATTGTGGATGACAGTCTTAAGTAGAAGTTTCAACACAATCCATGGTGGAGGATACATAAGCTTCGGCCTGGCCGAACTTACGGCCGTATATACTTGTTTGTAGACTTACCTATACATAACTTTTTTTGTCTAATATATACCACGTATGGACTAACTCACAATTTAGAAAACGATGTAAAGAAGTTTTAAGATACCACAACCCAAGTAATTCGATTGTTGATGACAGTCTTTCGCAGCAGTTTTTACGCAATCCATGGTGGAGGGTACATAAGATTCGGCCTGGCCGAACTTACGGCCGTATATACTTGTTTTCATTTCGGGTTCGATTGGGATCCCCAAATTGAAACAGATTTTCCAAGAGTTTGTCCGAGACTGGTTCCTGAGGGCCTGTCTATGGGGTGCTTCTACTAAATTGTCCCAGGACGTGTCCTTTCGGATGAGTCCAAGACGCGTCCTAAAATGTAAATTTACCCCGGTAATGACAAACCCATGTTAAAGTGACCGGTCCCTTCCATACGTTTTGAACAGAACTGGGACTGGTCCATACACACCAGGGACTAGTCCTGTACCGGTTCTGTGATTGATCCATTTCTCGTAGGGTAGTAATTGTGAGTCACGATAATTTTCTTGATTGAGGAAAGATGTTTCGTGAGAGAGAATGTATGTGAAATATTTGTAAAATACGAATGCAAAGTGTGCTTAGCATAGATGGCACATTTCTCTGATATAAAGTTTTTTCATTGCCCAAAATCCGATAAACTTTTCAATGAAGCCATTTTGTCCTTATAATTACTTTATTCGTCTTAAAAATGGGTATCTTCACGTGAAAAAGATTTTGTTTGACTAAAGTTCAATTTTTTTTTTAAATGATCAAAATCGTGTTTAAATTTGTTGACTTTTTGTATATTTTCTACAAAGCCAAACGAATTCACAAATATGAGATGTACTTAAACACTTTCACTTGAAACGTAGCATTATTGTTACATGAAGTCATGTCTGACTTTAGATATTTAAGTTTACGTTGACACGTGTTCAAAGGACTTTGAAATCACGTAAATAAAAGCAGAAAAACAAATAAATTCAAATTTAAATTTAAATTAAAAAATCAAATTTAAAAAAGTATTATGTCTTAAAGTATCCTTACTTCAATTATCCACTTCTTTGGCTCGGAATCAATTCCCAAATTATTATTGTAAAGACAAAATCTTTGGATTTGGGCAAGCGTTGTTTTCAGCGAATGTTTTCATAAATTTTTGCTTAATTGCTCTTAAAGAATCATTAAAAATCATTAAAAAGAGAATCTCGTTTGTCTAAAATTTCATTCTGGAGGTATTTCTGGTATTTCTTTTGGTGTTCAACCTTCATGCAAATAGCCATCGACCTTTGGTCGAACTTCCTGTTAAACGAACAATTCTATATAAATCGTTTGACAGCGTTAACAGAATTCATCCTACCTGTTTAACTTCTAAGTTCACAATATTTACCTGGAAAGAAAACAAAAAATATATATAAAAGGTTAGAAAAATAATATCAAGCATTTGATAACAAAAATAATTTCATTAAATTTAGCAAATTATATTTTTCATTGACATAAAAGTGTTATTTAATAGTATTAAACATTTCATTATATAAAAGAAAAATATTAACCAAAAAGTTTTATTGATATTTTGTCAATAGATCACATTGGAGTCGTCTATCGAAAGGGGAATTTTGTTCCGGAGGGCAGTAGTTTGTTTGGGCGTGAAATTTTGCAAAGATTTGTTTTAGTTTGCACACAGCTCAAGTTCGAAAATGGGTTATATCTACCCAAATTTTACTACAGCCCCCATACACGCAGAGAAGGAATATGATGACCTCAAACATGTTTCAAGAACAAAATGTTATTTTTGAACGTTGACCATGGAACATGTTTGTCTCCAAAATGTTATTTTGTCGATAATTATGTATATGATTTCAGCATCCATCTATATGTTTGCAGGGAAAAGATCATTTTAGCGAAAAAATGTTCATCTTCACCGTCCAAAAATAACATTTTGCTCTTAAAACATGTTTGGGGTGATCATATTCCTTCTCTGCGTGTATAGACGTATCTCCCGATTTAGCTTCATGAGGCCATAGAAGCAATAGTTTCTATTCAATTTGCCTGTAGTTTAAAATTTTCGCAAATTTACTTCTCGTGCGGATTCGAGTATTGGGTAAAACTCTTCAGAATTTAGATCTCAAATTATCTGAAAAGTGTTATTTCGTACGATTTTCTTGCACGCATATATGAGGGCGGTTCGGAAACTTCTTAGCCTATCAATGAAAGAGAATAGTTAGTTTTTCAAAAATATTTTTATTTTTCAATATAATCTCCTGAAACTTAAATACACCTAGTCCAACGCTTTTCTAGCAATTATATCCTTTGATTGAAATAGTTTTCCTCAAGGTCTTCAAAATAGTGGTTTACAACTGTAATTGCATCTTCATTTGAGGCAAAACGCTTGCCAGCAAGGAATTTTTTTAGATTTGGGAACAAGTAAAATCACTGGGAGCTAAATCAGGAGAATAAGGTGGGTGGTCAAGCAACTCGTACTTCAATTCGTTGATTTTAGCCATTGTTAAAACCAGGGCTGTGGAGTCGAGCCAATTTTGCTCGACTCCGACTCCAGCATTTTTCATCAGCTCGACTCAGACTCCGGAGCCGACTCCGGGTAATATAACTAAATCTCATTTTAATACCACTACTTTGTAGTTCTATTGTGGGGGTACCGTAAGTGGATCGATATAAAGTATCGTATTTATTTATGTGTGCAAAGAAAGGTCTTAATTTCACATTAGATGCCAATTGAACTCTATATTTCAAATTTAGGGCAATGTTTAATAAATAAAATAATGATATAAATACCCATCATAATATGAGAAGATACCAACAGTATATGTATTTGTGGACCAAAATTATTGATACTATCTCAAATCCTTTAAATTTGTTGCGAGCTATATAAAAGTTTATATTTCCATATGCATGAATTTGAATCTGAATCGATTTAGACAAAATTGTATATACTTCTACAAAATCTATGTACTTAAAATTTAAATCTAACGTTATGGGACGTAACACAATTTTAACGAAAAATAAAAATGCAAGGAAAGTCTAAAGTCGGGCGGGCCGATTATAATATACTCTGCACAACTTTGTATTTAGATCTACATTTTGATAAAATCTCAAATCAGACTTCTACAAAATTCGGGCAATATTTGGGAAATATTTATAATTGTTTAGACAATTTCGCAAAAATGCATAAGTGCATTTCATTCATTGAAAATTTTGAAAATTTGAGTCATTTCTACAAGTTTTCGACTTAGCAGTGAGTATCAGTGAGCATACAATTTTGGAAAAAATTTTGTCTAGTAAATAACATTTTGCAAAATTTTATATAGAAATAAAATTTTGGAAAATCTTCTACAGAAACAAAATTTTGACTAAATTCTCTATAGAGATAAAATTTTGGCAAAATTTTCTATAGAAATCAAATTTTGACCAAATATATAGAAATAAAATTTTGAATAATACTTTTATAGAAATAAAATTTGGCAAAATTTTTTATAGAAATAAAAGTTTGAAAAAATTATCAATAGAAATACAATTTAAAAACCAGTAAGGAAAGTCTAAAATCGGGCGGGGCCGACTATATTATACCCTGCACCACTTTGTAGATCTAAATCTTCGATACCATATCACATCCGTCAAATGTGTTGGGGGCTATATATAAAGGTTTGTCCCAAATACATACATTTAAATATCACTCGATCTGGAAGAATTTGATAGACTTCTACAAAATCAATAGACTCAAAATTTAAGTCGGCTAATGCACTAGGGTGGAACACAATGTTAGTAAAAAATAAATATGGGAAACGTTTAAATCTGAAGCAATTTTAAGGAAACTTCGAAAAAGTTTATTTATGATTTATCGCTCGATATATATGCATTAGAAGTTTAGGAAAATTAGAGTCATTTTTACAACTTTTCGACTAAGCAGTGGCGATTTTACAAGGAAAATGTTGGTATTTTGACCATTTTTGTCGAAATCAGAAAAACATATATATAGGAGCTATATCTAAATCTGAACCGATTTCAACCAAATTTGGCACGCATAGCTACAATGCTAATTCTACTCCCTGTGCAAAATTTCAACTAAATTGGAGTTAAAAATTGGCCTCTGCGGTCATATGAGTGTAAATCGGGCGAAAGCTTTATATGGGAGATATATCCAAATCTGAACCGATTTCAACCAAATTTGGCACGCATAGCTATAATGCTAATTCTACTCCCTGTGCAAAATTTCAACTAAATCGGAGCAAAAAATTGGCCTCTGTGGGCAAATGAGTGTAAATCGGGCGAAAGCTATATATGGGAGCTATATCTAAATCTGAACCGATTTTGCTGATATTTTGCAAGTTTTTCGAGACTCATAAAATATTCGGATGTACGGAATTTGAGGAAGATCGGTTGATATACACGGCAATTATGACCAGATCGGTGAAAAATATATATGGCAGCTATATCTAAATCTGAACCGATTTTTTCCAAAATCAATAGGGATCGTCTTTGAGCCGAAATAGGACCCTATACCAAATTTTAGGACAATCGGACTAAAACTGCGAGCTGTACTTTGCACACAAAAATACATCAACAGACAGACAGACGGACAGACAGACAGACAGACAGACAGACAGACAGACAGACGGACATCGCTAAATCGACTCAGAATTTAATTCTAAGACGATCGGTATACTAAACGATTGGTCTCAGACTTTTCTTTCTTGGCGTTACATACAAATGCACAAACTTATTATACCCTGTACCACAGTAGTGGTGAAGGGTATAAAAATGTATTTAGTCAAAATTTTGACTAAATTTTCTATAGAAATAAAATTTTGACTAAATTTTATATAAAAAAAAATATTTCTATAGTAATAAAATTTTGAATACATTTTTTATAGCAGTGAGTATCAGTGAGCATCAGTAAGAAAAAAAATTGAGAAAATTTGCTATAGCAATAAAATCTGACAATTTTTTCTTATAGAAATAAAATTTTGAAAAAATTATCAATAAAACTACAATTTTAGAAAAATTTTTGTGTAGTAAAAAAAATTCTGCAAAATATTCTACAGAAACAAAATTTTGATTAAATTTTCTATAGAAATAAAATTTTGAAAAATTTTCTATAGAAATAAAATTTTGACAAAATTTTCTATAGAAATAAAATTTTGACTTAAATTTTTATAGAAATAAAATTATCAATAGGAACAAAATTTTGAAAAAAATTTTGTGTAACAAACAAAATTTTGCAAAATTTTCTATAGAAATAAAATTTTGACTAAATCTTCTATAGAAAATAATATTTCTATAGCAATAAAATTTTGAATAAATTTTTTATAGAAATAAAATTTTGACAAAATTAGCTATAGAAATAAAATTTTGACAAAACTTTTTATAGAAATAACATTTGGATAAAATTTTCTGTCAATATTCCACGTATGTATATGGCCTTAAAATAAAAATAAAATTAAAATAAAAATAATATCGATTGTTCGAAGTATTTCAAATAAATTTATATGGGCATAAAAATGGATCGATCCAGCCCATCTGCTAGTTTAACATTCTAGGAAACATAAAAAGATAGCCGTAATTGGAAGTTGATTTTCATTTACAATCATGCATCATGTACATTGATCGAATGAATAACGCAATGGAAACTAATTTGCGTAAAAACTTGCTTAGTTAAAAAAATGTGAAGTGTTTTAAAAAATTTGGTTTAGCCGGAGTCGGAGTCGAGCAAAATTTTTACGACTCCGACTCCAGCAAAATCCTCAGACTCCGACTCCGGCTCCACAGCCCTGGTTAAAACATTCTTGTGCGCTGGTGCGTTGTCTTGATGAAAAATTATTTTTTGTGTTGTAAGCCAGGACGTTTTTCTCGAATTTGTACATTTAATTGATCCAAAAGGTTGCAATAGTACTCTGAATTTATTGTTTTACCCTTTTGCAGATATTCAATCAATAAAATACCTTTGAAGTCCCAAAAACCCGTTGCCATAACCTTACCAGCCGATTGAATTGTTTTTGCCTTCTTTGGGGCACTTCCTCCAGCTTCAGTCCATTGTTTGGATTGTTCTTTTTTCTCTGGAGTATAGTGGTGGATCCATGTCTCATCAACAGTTATGAAACGACGCTTAAAATCCATTTTATTTCGCTTAAAACGATCCAAACAAGCTTGAGAAATGTTCATTCTTATGCGTTTTTGATCGACTGTTAACAAATGCGGCACCCGTCTTGCAGAAAGCTTTTTTTTTTTGAGATATTATGCCCATGATATTAGCAATTTCACGCACTTTTATTCGCCGATCATTTAATACCATATCATGCACTTTGGCTATAATTTCTGTTGTTGTTGCTGTTTTGGACGACCACGTTTAAATTCAGCATTGCAATTTTTTACTGTTGCATATGAGGAGCACTTTTACCTGACACATTCACCAAATCATTATGAATTTCTTGTCCCCCATAAAATATATACCCATCGACTCAGAATCACCTCCTGAGTCGATCTAGCGCTTGGTGTCCGTCCGTCCGTCTGTCCATGTATTTGTTGTTCACAGGATTCCGGTCGCAAATATTAACCGATTTTGATGAAATTTGGTGCAGTGAGTTTTTTGGGCACAAGGACGAACGCTATTGAATTTTGAAGAAATCGGATCAAATTTAGATATAGCTCCCATATATATGTATCGCCCGATTTCGACAAAGGGAGTCACGTTGCGCTTTTTTACAAGTCGATCGTCATCAAATTTTGCACATAGTTGTTGTTGTTGTAACAGTTTATTGTGATTTCATCCATTTTTATGCTATACGCTTTGGTACTTCAGCTTGCGGCCAGATCGAGGATCTCTGCGACTAAGGTGGGTTGCGTCCAGAGTGACCTGGCGGTAAGTCGCTGGGCAAGAGAAAAGATGACGCGTGTCGTGTGGCCCTTCGTTGCAAATTGGACATACGTCAGCTACGCTGCTATCAATCACTGATAAATAGGAATCTGATCTTAACTGGCCTAAAACTACCCTAGCCTGCCGTAGGTCTCTTTCCCCCGGTGCTATGGGCGGTGGACGGACTCCGAGAACAGGATTAACCTTGTAGCTTCTCACCGCTTCAGCTACAGTATCCTCACGAATCCTGTTCAAACCTGCCTGGTACGCTGCTTGATCTAGAGGTTCTCTTTTGTAGCGCTGGATCTCGCGCTCTAGACTATGTATATCAACCCTTACGTTCCTGGGTGGTGGTTGTGCATCCATGAGATGGTGGTTTGGATGATTACTGCGATAACAACCCAGGAGATACTGCTTTGACAACATGTAGTTGTGTCTTCACACAGGGATGAACTTTGTCTCCACATAAAGGTGATCCAGGGGTGTGCTGCGTAGACACCCAGTCGCAGTTCTAAGGGCAGCGTTCTGACAGGTTTGAATGTTATTCCACTGCGTATCACTAGTCTGCGGTGTCCACACTGGCGCTGCATAGTTTTCCACTGACCGGCCAATTGCCTTATAGGTAGTTAACAAGGTTTCTTTGTCCACACCCCAAGTACTGCCGGCAAGTGACTTAAGGACCTTGTTTCTACCACGGAGCTTATTACAAATTGCAGTGGCATGGGCAGACGACCTGAAAAGGCTGTCGAATGTGACCCCAAGAATCTTGGGGTAATTTGTGGTCGGAATTATTTCGCCATCGACACTAATATTCAACTGCCTGCGCACTTCTGCCGTCCATGTAGTGAATAGTGTGGCTGAGGATTTGGTGGGGGTTATCCTCAAGTTTCTCGCAGTGAAATAACTGGTAAGATTAGCTAAGTAGACATTTAAACGATCGCAGATGTCATCAACATTGGGCCCAGATGCCAAGATTGTACAATCATCCGCATATGATACAATCTCGACGCCGTCAGGTGGGCGTGGAATCGAAGACAGGTAGAGGCTAAACAGTGCCGGAGATATCACCCCACCCTGGGGAACTCCTTGTTTAACTCTACGGGGTTTTGACTTTTTGTTCCTGAATTCCACGTACGACTGGCGTCCACACATATAATTCAGCACCCAACGTTTCACTCCTGCCGGTATTCTCGATGTCCTCAAATAATGTGGCATGGTTGACCGTATCGAATGCAAGTGCCACGAGGACCGTCCTATGACACGGCCTGGGCTGATTAAGTCCCTTATTGATATGTGTCGAAATGGCATGTAAGGATGTCGTTGTACTGTGTACCTTACGGAATCCATATTGATGGTGGGCAGCTGGAGAATTATCCACAAGGCTAGGGAGGAGTAGTGCCTCAAGTGTCTTGGCTACTGGCGAGAGAAGGGATATCGGTCTGTACGATTCACCTTTACTCGAATCTTTGCTCTCAGTAGTGGAATCACCCTTCCCATCTTCCAGACATCGGGTATAATGACAAATTGAGGAGTCTGGTCAAGTACTCAACTCCCAGTATTCCCAGATGCTTCAACATTAGCATTGAAATTCCGTCGGGGCCCAGCGTCTTAGAAGGTTTCACGCTGTTGATGACACTGGAAAAATGGCTGCAGTAAATTGTGGTGCACATAGAAATCGGTTCAGATTTAGATATAGCTCCCATATATATGCATCGCCCGATTTTGCCAAATTTGGCCGTAAAACCCTTATTTATCAACCGATCGTAACCAATGTCGGCTAAATGTAATCTTCTATAGCACTACCTGTATGTGCAAAATTTCATCGAAATCGGTTCTAATTTAGATATATTTCCCATATATATGTATCGCCCGATTTTGAAAAATTTGCCCCTAATAACCTTATTTTTGACCATAGGGGCCTCATTTATTAACTGATCGTACTCAAATTTTACACAAAGTGACCTTTTGTGATTCAGATTTAGATATAGGTCCCATATATATGCTCGATTTTCCCAAATTTGACCATAATACTTTTATTTATTAACCAATTTTACTCAAATTTCAAATGTTGATGTACTAGCCGATCCTATCTAGACTAACATGTAGCTCTTACATAAATCTATTGCCCTATTTGCAGAAATTTGGATTTATTACCCACAACTAATTGACCGATTTCCTCTTTTGGTGCAAAATAAACTATAGCTTCTAATATTAGACATTTCTGCTCAGATTGTGACAAGACACCCATAGACATGTACCCCCCTTCATGTTCTTCAAAACCTATACCAATGATACCCCACAAATGGTTATGTTTAAAAATTCAGTAGGGGTGGTTTAGGATATGATAGAGTCGGCCCCGTCCGACTTTCTACTTTACTCACTGGTTTATGTAAATATTTAATGACAGCACGCATTTCTAATTTTTCCATTGTAAAAAAATTGCGGATGCGTCTTTTTCGAACACCTGTTTCTATATGAAGGAGTTGCCAGATCGAAACAAAATTTAACATGTGTTCATAACAGAGATGGAAGTTTCCAAAACATGTAACTTTTTTCTGTTTATACCGCGCTTTTTGTGCTAGGCTAAGAAGTTTCCGAACTGCCCTCGTAGGGTCGAAGGGGTTAAAATAGCTAAATGGCATTCGTTCATCTACAAATATGCCTTGTGAAAAATAAATTATTTGTATGTAAGTACACTAAAGATAGCCCATGATGGTTATTTTAATTTTTTGCTTATTTAAGCCACCGTTTAACATTTACTCTAACATTCTCTCAGCTCCATTCATTCATCTTAGGTTTTATCTGGTTTTGGAAATGCATAAAGGATACAACAACGGCAAGTAAGAATTCCCAGAATTGACTCGATTATCAGCATCATTTATTTATTGGAATCTTCAAAACTGGTGTCGATGTGGAAGAAAGGCAAAAACGAAGAAAATAAGTGGCGAAATTAAGTCCTGCAATGAAAACTTTTCATACATTATTAATGAGCATATCTCCTGGCCATCGCTATCCTTGCCACCACTCTAACTCCAACACGGACACCGACACAAATGCTCATGAAAAACGAGAATGAGCAAATAGCAGATGGTTGTTATCCATCCAAATGTCCAAATGCGAGATATCAAACGGAGAACAAAACAAACGAACAATCGCACACATACACACTCTCACAAGATAAGCAAGGATACTATGAAGTACTTGTATTTGCATATATCCTTGTAGCATTATCTGGTGCAGGAATAAATAAAGACTTTGAAAGGGTAAATAATCAAGCTGCGAAAAAAGCAACACAAATACAAATAGGATGAAAATATCAACAAGAAGAAAGAAGAAAAGAAAAAAACCAAAAAGCGAAGAAAGTAAATTAAAAACTTCTGCACTTTATAAATGTGTAATAAAATAAGACGACAAACGCGGACAGTAATGATAAATTAGACATTGCCAAGAAGTAAAAACAGAATCTAAAGCTAAACTAGATAATTGGTGCTAAAAATGGAGATTGTATTTTAATTTATGCCCTCTGTCTCAACAAAAACGGTCTATTTGAACAGAGAGCATAATCAATGTCAATAAAAAGAATTTTTTTCCATACAACAAGGTATGGAGTTGTCTTC
This sequence comes from Haematobia irritans, assembly GCF_050003625.1. NCBI lineage: Eukaryota > Metazoa > Arthropoda > Insecta > Diptera > Muscidae > Haematobia > Haematobia irritans. Next base: position 59,921,917 of record NC_134399.1, on the reverse strand, counting down.
TGTTATTGTTTAACTTTTAGGCTATGACTAAATTATAAATTATTTTTGGAAAATTTGTGGAAATGTTATCTATATAGGAACGGAGATTAATTAGGCCGAACCTACAATTCCCTCCATCAAGGATATCAATTTTTGTCCTTTAACTTATGAAGTGGTGGCATTCTGTGTGAAATGCACCGAAATATTGGTCTTAGACCCCATAAGGTATATACTTGGTCGAGGTAAAATTCTGACTCGATCCAGCGATGTCCCTCCGTCCGTCTGTTGAAATCACACTAACATCCGATTGAAATGAGCTCATGTCTTTTGAGCTAAATATAGAATCGGGCGGCACTCACTGATAAGAGAGAATTTCACGTGCACTGAAAAAAAAATATTGTCTTGAGGCCACAGATTTCGTGTCCTTATAATACGAATGCGTCTTTTGCTTAGTATGGAAGACGGTTTTCGCTGATATAATTTTTTTCCTTGTCCCAAAGACGATCAACTGTTCAATAAAGTCGGGTTTTCCTTATAATTAAGAGATTCGACTTAAAAAATTAGTATCTTAAAATGCAAGAAAATGTTGTTTGACTAAGGTCAAACTGTCTTTAATAATTGTGAAAAATTCTTTAAAATTATTGAAATTGTCTTTAAATTTGTTGAATTCATGCATCTAGACAGCAAAGCAAAAATTCGTTCGAAATTAGGACATGTTTTCCCCAACTTTAGTTTAAAGACGATTTTTACTTCAATTATAGCATAATTTCTACTTGAATTTGGAAATTGAATTTTTCGTTAACACGATTTTATAAGATTTTGGCAGCAAATGAAGAAAATAATTTAAAAAAATTTATAAATTAAAATTTGTTACCTAGAATCAAGTACGCAAAATTCAAATTTAAAAGAGAACTGTGCCTTAAATTTGTCTTTACTTCAAATCTCCGTTTCTTTGTCTCGGAATCAAAGCATGTCCGGTTCCAAAAATTTTGTCTTTACACTACTGATTACGGTATTGATTCCAAGCCAAATAAGCGGAGAATTGAAGTAAAGAAGAACCAATTCTCTTTCAAATTTATGTTTTGCGTACTTGATTCTGAAACAGGGTTTAATTTATCCTTTTTTTTAGCTTTTTTCTTCATGTACTATCAGAGTCCTTTAAAATAACGTTAACGACAACTTAAATTTCCACATTCGGTTTCGACTAAAAGTAGAAATTATGTTTTATTTCAAGTCAAAAAGTCTTTCAAATAAAAAAGTGTTGTAAAACATGTCCTATTTTTAAATGCTTTTTTAAATTGAAAAACGATTTCAATAATTTTTTCAGAATTATTTAAGTCAAGTTGACCTTAAACAAACAAAATTATCTTTCATTTTAGGATACCCAATTTTAAGTCGAACCACTTAACTATAAGGACAAAACAACTTCATTAAAAAGTTTATCGACTTTTGGACACAGAAATGCGCCTTCTATGCTAAGCCAAAATTCGCATTCGTATTTAAAGGACTTAATGTTTCCAAAATGCGCTGTTAAAATATGGAAAAAGTAATGATCTGTTATACTTTTTAACTTAATGAAAATTTATCGAAATGGTACCCTCCATACTAGAAAAATGAACTAAAAATAAAGAAAAAATCTTTGGCGCCAAATCATGCCCAATTTAACCATATAGTAGTTCATTCTTACAATTTTTGGGAATTGTACGAAAATGCACATTGAACTTATAAGTGCGGTAATTTAACTTCAAAAAAAGTTCACAAAATTTCTATCAGGAAGAGATCCGTTATAACAGATATCAGGAATAATATCCGACGTCTTTAAAATAATAGAACATTATTTCCATGCATGGACTCACAGAGGTAATATGATCACTTAGGTTAGGTTAGGTTAAAGTGGCAGCCCGATTAAGATTCAGGCTCACTTAGACTATTCAGTCCATTGAGATACCACATTAACTAAAAGTACCTATTACATATGGGTACTTCTAGTTTTAACCGCTGAACCTTCTCGATTATTTTCTTCTGTTGAACGAACCAGATTGTTCCAAAAACATTGGCAGACTGCTTAAGTTAACGTTTTCCAGGTCCGCCAGTAATCTGAAGCTATATGCCACTAAAATTTGCTTTCGCCTTACGCAGAACACTCACACAAGGGGTGTTTTATTGATTCCTTTTCCTCCGCATCATGACAGCTCATACAATAGTCATAGATGTCGCGCCAATAGTTTTTACAAAATCGCCTATCAGGCAGCGACCCGTTATAGCAGATATCAGGAGTGATATCTGGCGTCTCGAGAACACTAGCATATCTAGTGTGCGGTTTAAGTTGAAATGGCGCCATATTTACTTGGTGTCGTTACAACCCTTACAATTCTCCCATCGAACATTTGCCATTATGACAGCCTTATCACGCAGTAAGAGCTTGCAGGTAGCCAGAGGCATACCAATAGATTCTAGTTCCCCTGGAATATGTAAGGTAGTTCCTAGCCTTGCTAGCTCATCTGCTTCGCAGTTCCCCGGTATGTTCCTATGGCCAGGCACCCATATTAGGTGAATATTGTACTGCTCATCCATCTCGTTGAGAGATTTGCGGCAGTCTATGGCCGTTTTCGAGTTAAGGAATACAGAGTCCAAGGATTTTATTGCAGGTTGACTGTCTGAGTATATATTAATGCCAATATTGCTTCGAGCATTACTTTTCAGCCAATTCACCACTTCTCTTATTGCTAATATTTCAGCCTGAAAAACACTACAGTGATCAGGTAATCTTTTCGCTATTCGAAGTTCCAGATCTATAGAATATACTCCGAAACCCACTTGTCCATCCAATTTGGAGCCATCAGTGTAGAAATCTATATATCTTTTATTCCCCGGGGTCCGTGTACACCACGCCTCACTGTTGGGAATTAGAGTCTCAAACTTTTTGTCGAAAAGTGGTCTCGCCAACGTGTAATCCACTACGTTAGGCACATCTGGCATTATTTTGAGGACCGAACTGTGACCGTACATTTTTTCCGATCAGAGCGATAGCTCGCGCAACCGCACAGCCGTTGTTGCATCTGACTGTTTGGCCAAAATGTCTAAAGGCAATAGATGCAGTATGACATTAAGGGAATTTCCTATCTTGCTGAATGCACCTGAGATACACAAGCACGCCATACACTGAACTTTGTATAAACTTGCCGGCTGGTGAAGTGCCGGCCACCAGACTACAACACCATATAGCATTATAGATCTAACCACTGCCGTGTATAGCCAATGCACAATTTTCGGTTTTAGTCCTTTCCCTATTGTCTCTTTGCACGAGTACAAAGCTACCGTTGCTTTTCTCGCACTTTCTTCAATATTAAGCTTAAAGTTCAGCTTCCTGTCCAAAATAACGCCAAGGTATTTTGCACACGCGCCAAAGGGAATTTCAATACCCCCTAAGGAAATGGGCCTAACCGTGGGAGTTTTGCGATCTTTGCAGTACATGACTAGTTCTGTCTTTGCAGGATTTACCCCAAGACCATTATCTTTCGCCCATTTCTCAGTCATCCGGAGGGCTCTCTGTATAATATCTCTAACTGTTGATGGGAATTTTCCCTGACTACTTATAGAGCATAATGTACCTTTTTTTCACTGGGGACATTTTTGTTACAAAAATATTCTTTGGGGTGATAGTATTCCTTCTCTTCCTGCATAACGCTAAGCATGAGGAAAATGAATGATGTAAATTTTGGACCAATCCGCCAACATGTTTGTGGAAAGTGTATTTCAAACTTTCTAATTCTATCATATACGAAATAATATCTATAGATATATAGTAATATTGGAAACTGTTCCAAATTTCGATAAGATCTGATGCAAAATGTTACTTAAAATTGGAGAGTTAAGTAGTTTCGATGGTCTAGTAATAGTTCCTCCTGGATAAATCTCTGATACTAGTGGTTTAGGTAAAGGTTTTGATTACCATTATTACTGGCAACGCTATATTGAAACGGAAACATATACTTTTTATAGAGGCAAATGAAGTTTCGGCTCCAAAGTTATTAATGTTCGTACTTTTTCCGGTGATTCCGTTTTTTCCTTGTTTTACATAAATCGGTTGTATAAGTTCCAAACTAGGAAGCTCTACTCTAGACAATATAAATTAAGAACCAACCAAAATGGATGTTTATCACACTTTTTTTGCACAACCAACAAATATATTGACAATCTTTGGTAATTTTTCTAAAAGTAAACACATTGATTTTTATTTTCCATTTTAAATTAAGTTTATTACTTTTAAAATATTTTATTATATCTAAAGCACTTCGTTTTTCCATAAATTCAAGAACAAATCAACAACAAATAGTTGTCATTTAGGCAGCCTGAAACAGCCAAATGGGTTGCCATATTGTTTTACCATTTGCGATTTGTGTTTGTAGCGTGTTCTCAACCATTTAAAATTTTCAAAAGTTCAAAAATTGATTTTATGTGTGAGATTCTGGCCATTGGTTCCATAATGCAATCCCACTAGATAGAGGATCATTTCTACGAAAACAAAGCCTCCCCCATTTAAGAATATTGGATAAACCAAGTACAGTCTCCAAATGAGTCTTAAATTAGCAGAACGCTATGGAAGGTCTCTCTCCAAAAACTCTTCCTCTACACTGAAAAAAATATTGTCGTGAGGTCAAAGATCAAAAAATACGAATACAAATTTTGCTTAGCATAGAAGACGCATTTCTCTAAAATAAAGTTATTTTCCTTGTCCAAAAGTCGATAAACTTTGCAATGAAGTCGTATTGTACTTATAATTAAGTGATTTGACTTAAAAATGGGTATCTTAACATGAAAGAAAAAATTTATAGGCTAAGGTCAACTGGACTTTAATAATTCAGAAAAATTCTTTAAATTTAATGAAATTGTCTTTAAATTTGTTGTCTTTTTGCATCTTGACTACAAAGCAAAAAATCGTTCAAATATAGGACATGTTTTTCAAAACTTTATTTTAAAGAAGTTTTTTACTTCAAAAATAGCATAATTTCTACTGGAAGTCGAGTCCTAATTTGGAAAATAAAGTTGCCATTAACTCGCTTTTAAAGGAATTTGATAGCATATGAAGAAAAAAAGCTGAGAAAGCGAAAAATTAAAATTTGATTCCTAGAAGCAAGTACACAAAACCTAAATTGTGTCCTAAAAGTATCCTTACTTGTATTCTCCGCTTCTTTGGCTCGGAATCAATACCAAATTTTTTAAAGTAAAGACAAAATCTTGGGAACCGAGTATGCTTTTTTTTCAGTGTAGCCAATGACTAACAGGTTGGCTGATAAGTCGGTCTAACAAAGAAAAACACATGTTTTGTCAAAATGCGTTTTTATTATTCAACATAGTTCCCTTCAAGAGCGATACAACGATTATAACGACCTTCCAATTTTTTGATACAATTTTGGTAGTACTCCTTCGGTTTTGCCTCCAAATAGGCCTCAGTTTCGGCGATCACCTCTTCATTGCAACCAAATTTTTTCCCTGCGAGCATCCCTTTGAGTTCTGATAACAAGAGAAAGCCGCTGGGGAAGCAATTCGAAGCCCAATTCATGAATTTCTGTCATTGTTCTCAATGACTTGTAGCACGGTGCGTTGTCTTAGTGGAACAACACTTTTTTATACCCTCCACCATAGGATGGGGGTATATTAACTTTGTCATTCCGTTTGTAACACATCGAAATATTGCTCTAAGACCCCATAAAGTATATATATTCTGGGTCGTGGTGAAATTCTGAGTCGATCTAAGCATGTCCGTCCGTCCGTCCGTCTGTCCGTCTGTCCGGCTGTCCGTCCGTCTGTGGAAATCACGCTAACTTCCGAACGAAACAAGCTATCGACTTGAAACTTGGCACAAGTAGTTGTTATTGATGTAGGTCGGATGGTATTGAAAATGGGCCATATCGGACCACGTTTACGTATAGCCCCCATATAAACCGATCCCTAAATTTGGCTTGGGGAGCCTCCCGGAGCAGCAAAATTAATCCGATCCGGTTGAAATTTGGTACGTGGTCTAAGTATATGGTCTCTAACAACCATGCAAAAATTGGTCCATATCGGTCCATAATTATATATAGCCCCCATATAAACCGATCCCCAGATTTGACCTCCGGAGCCTCTTGGAGGGGCAAAATTCATCCGATCCGATTGAAATTTGGTACCTGATGTTAGTATATGGTCTCTAACAACCGTGCCAAAATTGGCCCATATCGGTCCATAATTATATATAGCTCCCATATAAACCGATCCCCAGATTAGACCACCGGAGCCTCTTGGAGGAGCAAAATTCATCCGATCCGGTTGAAATTTAGTACGTGGTCTTAGTATACGGTTTTTAACAACCATGCAAAAATTGGTCCATATCGGTCCATAATTATATATAGCCCCCATATAAACCGATCCCCAGATTTGACCTCCGGAGCCTCTTGGAAGAGCAAAATTCATCCGATCCAGTTGAAATTTGGTACATGGTGTTAGTATACGGTCTCTAACAACCATGCAAAAATTGGTCCATATCGGTCCATAATTATATATAGTTCCCATATAAACCGTCCCCAGATTTGACGTCCGGAACCTCTTGGAGGAGCAAAAGTCATCCGATACGGTTGAAATTTGGTACATTTTGTCAATATATGGCCTCTAACAGCCATGTAAAAATTGGTCCATATCGGTCTTTAGTTATATATATCCGATGACTTATTACACAAAAATTGGTCCATATCGCCAAAAATAATCTACCAAAACTTTATTTCCATAGAAAATTTTGTCAAATTTTATTACTGTAGAAAGTTTTGTCAAAATTTCATTTCTATAGAAAGTTTTGTCAAAAGTTTATTTCTATACAAATGTTTGTCAAAATTTTATTTCCATAGAAAATTTTGTCAAAATTTTATTTCTATAGAAAATTTTGTAATCTACCAAAACTTTATTTCCATAGAAAATTTTGTCAAATTTTATTACTATAGAAAGTTTTGTTAAAATTTCATTTCTATAGAAAGTTTTGTCAAAAGTTTATTCTATAGAACTGTTTGTCAAAATTTTATTTCTATAGAAAATTTTGTAAAAATTTCATTTCTATACAAAATTTTGTCAACATTTTATTTCTATAGAAATTTTTGTCAAAATTGTATTGCTATAGAAAATTTTGTCAACATTTTACTTCCATAGAAAATTTTGTCAACATTTTATTTCTATAGAAAATTTTGTCAAGTTTTTATTTCTATAGAAAATTTTGTCAAAATTTTATTTCTATAGAAAATTTTGTCAAACTAGATTATATACGTATTTAATCGGCCTTTTTTTGTTTAATATATACCCCGTATGGGCTAACTTACAATTTAGAAGGCAGTGTTAAAAAGTTTTACGATACCTTGCCATCGGCAAGTGTTATCGCAACCCAAGTAATTCGATTGTGGATGACAGCCTTTAGTAGAAGTTCCTACGCAATCCATGGTGGAGGGTACATAAGATTCGGCCTGGCCGAACTTACGGCCGTATATACTTGTTCTTCTTCATATGGGACCGTTTTGCCGCGATTTCGACCTTCAAACGCTCCAATAACGCCATATAATAGTCACTGTTGATGGTTTTTCTCTTCTCAAGATAATCGATAAAAATTATTCCATGCGCATCCCAAAAAACAGAGTCCATTACTTTGCCAGCGGACTTTTGAGTCTTTCCACGCTTCGGAGACGGTTCACCGGTCGCTGTCCACTCAGCCGACTGTCGATTGGACTCAGGAGTGTAGTGATGGAGCCATGTTTCATCCATTGTCACATATCGACGGAAAAACTCGGGTGTATTACGAGTTAACAGCTGCAAACACCGCTCAGAATCATCTACACGTTGTTGTTTTTGGTCAAATGTGAGCTTGCGCGGCACCAATTTTGCACAGAGCTTCCGCATATCTAAATATTGATTAATGATATGACCAACACGTTCCCTTGATATCTTTAAGGCCTCTGCTATCTCGATCAACTTCATTTTACGGTCATTCAAAATCATTTTTGTGGATTTTTTTGATGTTTTCGTCGATAACCACCTCTTTCGGGCGTCCATCGTCTTCCGTGCTCATTTCACCACGCTTGCATTTTGCATACCAATCAATTATTGTTGATTTCCCTAGGGCAGAGTCCGGAAACTCATTATCAAGCCAAGTTTTTGTTTCCACCGTATTTTTTCCCTTCAGAAACACGAAATTCCTTTTTTCCATTTTTTTCACAATAACAAAAGTTGCTGCACAAAACACGCTCTATCTCACAAACTAATTGACTTACAGACGTCAAATTTTGACACGAATCATTTGAAGGTTGGTACTATATAAAAATAATATGCATTTAATACTAGAGACGCCATCTATGTGTCAGACCGGGGTCTTATCAGCCAACCTGTTACTATTTTTTCGTGAATATATTTTTGATAAATATATATAAAAAAGAATGTTAAATACTCAGAAAAATATCACAATTTGTGTTTCAGTAAATATACTGATATTATTAATGCCTTGGTATTGCGTATCCAATTCTTAAAAATAAGAAACATACATTTTCCTTTACTACAATTTTTTATGAAGTCCCTTTAGAGATTGTTAGCATATTCGTATTTATTTTTCAGCACCGACATAAAAAATCGATATGTTTACAAAAGAAGCAAATTTTCTTCAACTTTTTTATAATAACGTATTTTAATGAAGTTATTTATTTATATTTTCCTTAAGTATTAGCATTAAGTACCTCCCATTATCACATTATCACAGCTTTACATGCAATTAATTTTTCCCACGTTAATGAACAGCTGTAGAGTGTCACCCACACCAAAAATTCTCACTTTGGCATTTTGGAGATGTGATAAACAAATTAAGAAAGTCTTTTAATTGATTATATTCACACTTTGTAATTAACAAAGTTGAAGAAATGTTATAAAATTGATCATATGAATATCTGTGTGTGTGTGTGTGTGTGATAGCGGATGTCGTTATTTAAAATGTAGATAATAATCTTGCAACATCAGAGAGAGAGAGAAAGCACACAAATGTCAGATACACTATAGACATATGTGTTTGAATGAGTGGAGATGTTATGAATCCTAGAGGACACTCAAAGAAATTTTCTATAGGATAAATTAGAGAGCCATTGAGATGTAGTGGTTACACTGAAAACAAAAATGTGGTTCATAAAAAAATTTAGCAGAAGAGTAGTCGCCTTTATAACAGTTTAGTTCAATTTTATATTTTGGAAGTTTTTTATCACCAACAATATAACAGGTGTTTTATACCCATCACCATAGAATGGTGACGGTGGTATAATAAGTTTGTCATTCCGTTTGTAACACATCGAAATATCGATATCCGACTATATAAAGTATATATATTCTTGATCAGGGAGAAATTCTATGATGATATAGCCATGTCCGTCTGTCTGTTGTAATCACGTTTCAGTCTTCAATAATAAAGCAATCGTCCTGAAATTTCGCACAAACTCGTCGTTTGTCTGCAGGCAGGTCAAGTTCGAAGATGGGCTATATCGGTCCAAGTTTTGATATAGTCCCCATATAAACCGACCTCCCGATTTGGGTTCTTGGGCTTATAAAAACCTTAGTTTCTATCCAATCTAGAGGTATTTTAACACCATAAAGAGGTGTGCCAAAAATGGTGACTAGCGGTTGATGTTTAGGTATAGCCCCTATATAGACCGATTTCCCGATTTTACTTCTTGGGCTTCTAGAATCCGTAGTTATTATCCAATTTGGTTGAAATTTGAAATCTAGAGGTATTTTAGGACCATAAACAGGTGTGCTAAAAATGGTGAGTATCGGTCCAGGTTTTGGTATATCCCCATATAGGCCGATCTCCCGATTTGGGGTCTTGGGATTATAGAATCCGTAGTTTTTATCAAATTTGCCGGACATTGGAAATCTAGAAGTATTTTAGAACAATAAAGAGGTGTGCCGAAAATGGTGAGTATCGGTCCATGTTTTGGTATAGCCCCCATATAGACCAATCTCCAGTTTTTACTTCTTGGGCGTCTAAAATCTGTAGTTTTTATCCAATTTGCCTGAAATAAGAAATCTAAAGGGATTTAAAACTGAAAATGATGAGTATCGGACCATGTTTTTATATAGCCCCCATATAGACCGATCTCCAGATTTTATTCTTGGGCTTATAGAAACCGTAGTTTTTATCCAACTTGCCTCAAATTGGAAATCTAGAGGTATTTTAGGGCCATAAAAAGGTATGCCGAAAATTGTGAGTATAGGTCCATGTTTTGATATAGCCACCAGAGAGACCGATCTCCTGATATGACTTTTTGGGCTTCTAGAAACCGTAATTGTTGTCCACTTTGCCTGAAATTGAAAATCTGGAGGTTTTTAGGAATACAAATTGATGTGCAAGAAATGGTTTTTATTTTTTAGGCTTCTAGAATCCGTAGTTTTTATCCAATTTGCCTGAAATGAGAAATCTACAGGTATTTTAGGACCTTAAATGTGAGAGCCGAAAATGTCGTGTATTGATCCCAAATAGACCGATCTCCCGATTTTACTTCTTGGGCTTTTAGAAACCATAGTTTTTTTTATCAAATTTGCATGAAGTATTTTAGGAACATAAAGGGTGTGCCGAAAATGGTGAATATCGGTCCATGTGCACTGATAATGAAAATTGCTTGAAACTGAATTATAGTTTAAGATCACTTTGGATATTTCAATGTTTTCTATGTTTTCACGCCAAAACTCTCGGTCTACATTTGTATTTATTTCTCTACACTGGCTCTCTCTCGCAAAGTAACAAATTTCAAAATATGTATGTTTACACGAAATTTCTTATGCTGACTTACACTGGAAAGAATATTTAAATGTTATTAAAGATAAGGCAACCTTAGTTTTAGAATGCGCAGTTTACACAATAGTAAAATAAAGAAATTTTAATTAAAATAAAATACATAAACTTTGCTTCAAAAGAATTGGTTTATTAAATTTAGGACACAAAGTTTGGAAATTTTCTTCCCTCCGTTGAAGCCGTATGTCTTTGAACTAAGACAAAATTCACTTAAACTAAAAAGAACACTTTTGGATTAAAAAACCGCACTTAAATTGGCTGAAATATTGATTCCGTAGATTTAAGATAAAAATTTCAAATATAGGCTAAGACTTATTTTGAGGATTTTGTATATTTGGTTAAAGTTTTTTTCTTCTTTGGAATTAAGAAAACCTATTTTATTTTGAAGTATCCATTATAATTTGGATTTTAAAATTGGCGTTTGTTTGTACATGCTTAGCTTTATTAATATATCGCAAAAAGAGAATAAAAATTCCATAAATGAGCTCTGTATCCTAATATTAATTTTAATGATCCTAGATTTTAAGCTAGATAGGTTCCTTATATATGTCTTTATTCACATCTTTGACCAGGAAACAATACCGAAATCCTTAAGGCAAGGTCAAAATCTTTGGATCCAAGTAAATTTTGTTTTGAGTGTAGAACCTTATTTTAATCCGTGTACATATTAGGTGACACGAAATTGTCGATCTTAACTATACTCATGTTTTCTGTCAGGTCCCACAGGTAAAGTACTCATGAAATTATTGGTCACGAGATTTTTTGTGAGGCACGACATTTTTTGAGAACCACAATATCTTTCGTGAGTCACGACATTTCTAATCGTGAGTGTGCACGCGTGTGAGTCTTAAAAAGGTTTTCGTTCGTGAGTAAGACTTTTCCGTCGTGAGCGTGAGTAAAATATTACTCAAGTGCACACCTCTACTTCATATGTAAGAGGGCTATGCTAACAAATTCCACCACGCCAAAACCTTAGTGGAGCCACCTTAAAATTCACTCCAGACCAATTTTCCGCCACACCCTCAAAAAAACCGCTTCTGTAACATATACCCCAAACACATTTTGCTTCAAGTATATATATTTTCAGGATTGGTCCAAACAAAATATTGTTTGTATTGTTCAAACATATTATGTTTCATACACTGGTAGAAACAAAAATTTAATGAAATTTTCTTTGTGTATATAAATTTTTAAGGCACCAATTGGTTACTTCCATTCTTTTACTTGCAGCATACTCTATAGGTCTCTTCTTCTAAACACATATATGTTTATAGGCTATTACTAAATTAATACAGTGAAACCTCTGAAAGGTGGACACCCACGGTCGCCTAAATTTTGTCCACATTTGGGAGGTGTCCACCAAAAACGTTTTTCTTTTGTTAGAGTTTTTTGAATTGCTTCGAAAAGTATACACTTTTATCACCAAAAAAATTCGTTTGTTACAAAATTTGTATTTTTTCAATAAAAAAAGTTATTTTTGAACCAACAACAGAGTCCATTTCGTTTATATCAAACACTGTTCTTTTCTAAATTTAGATCTTTAATAAGACACATTTTACAGTTCATAGTAAAAATTTAATATAGTAGAATGTAATGTTGAAATTTTTTTCGGAATCTTCCGATCACACAGAAAAAAGTGAATAATTGAATCAAATACAAAAATTGTGAATTCAATTATTTTTATACCCTCCATCATAGGATGGGGGTATATTAACTTTGTCATTCCGTTTGTAACACATCGAAATATTGCTCTAAGACCCCATAAAGTATATATATTCTGGGTCGTGGAGAAATTCTGAGTCGATCTAAGCATGTCCGTCCGTCCGTCCGTCCGTCCGTCCGTCCGTCCGTCCGTCTGTTGAAATCACGCTAACTTCCGAACGAAACAAGCTATCGACTTGAAACTTGGCACAAGTAGTTGTTATCGATGTAGGTCGGATGGTATTGAAAATGGGCCATATCGGTCCACTTTTACGTATAGCCCCCATATAAAGGGACCCTCAGATTTGGCTTGTGGAGCCTCTAACAGAAGCATATTTCATCCGATCCGGCTGAAATTTGGTACGTGGTGTTGGTATATGGTCTCTAACAACCATGCCAAAATTGGTCCACATCGGTCCATAATTATATATAGCCCCCATATAAACCGATCCCCAGATTTGGCTTGCGGAGCCTCAAAGAGAAGAAAATTTCATCCGATCCGGCTGAAATTTGGTACATGATGTTGGTATATGGTCTTTAACAACCATGCAAAAATTGGTCCACATCGGTCCATAATTATATATAGACCCCATATAAACCGATCTCCAGATTTGGCTTGCGAAGCCTCAAAGAGAAGCAAATTGCATCCGATCCGGCTGAGATTTGGTACATGGTGTTGGTATATGGTCTCTAACAACCGTGCAAAAATTTGTCCACATCGGTCCATAATTATATATAGCGCCCATATAAACCGATCCCCAGATTTGGGTTCCGGAGCCTCAAAGAGGAGCAAATTTCATCCGATCCGCCTGAAATTTGGTACATGATATTGGTATTTGGTCTCTAACAACCATGCAAAAATTGGTCCACATCGGTTCATAATTATATATATCCCCCATATAAACCTATCCCCAGATTTGGCTTGCGAAGCCTCAAAGAGAAGCAAATTGCATCCGATCCGGCTGAGATTTGGTACATGGTGTTGGTATATGGTCTCTAACAACCGTGCCAGAATTGGTCCATATCGGTCCATAATTATATATAGCCCCCATATAAAACGTTCTCCAGATTTGACCTCCGGAGCCTCTTGGAGGAGCAAAATTCATCCGATCCGGTTCAAATTAGGAACGTGGTGTTAGTATATGGTCGCTAACAACCATACCAAAATTGGTCCAATCACACAAAAATTGGTCCATATCGATTCATAATCATGGTTGCCACTAGAGCCAAAAATAGTCTACCAAACTTTTGTTTCTATAGAAAATTTTGTCAAAATTTTATTTCTATAGAAAATTTTGTCAAAATTTTATTTCTAGAGAAAATTTTGTTAAAATTTTATTCGGTTCATAATAAAATTTTCATCATTGTCAAAATTGTATTTCTATAGAAAATTTTATTCAAATTTTATTCGGTTCATAATCATGGTTGCCACTCGAGCCAAAAATAATCTACCAAAAGTTTATTTCTATAGAAAATTTTGTGAAAATTTTATTTCTATAGAAAATTTTGTTAAAATTTTGTCAAAATTTTATTTCTAATTTGTCAAACTGAATTATATACGTATTGGATCGATCTTTTTTGATTTAATATATACCACGTATGGACTTACATACATTTTAGAAGATGGTGTTAATCGGCAAGCGTTACCGCAACTTAAGTAATTCGATTGTGGATAGCAGTGTTTAGAAGAAGTTTCTACGCAATCCATGATGGAGGGTACATAAGCTTCGGCCTGGCCGAACTTACGGCCGTATATACTTGTTTTATTTGATTTTCAGCTTATGACGAAAATTGTAAATCCAATTACCCAAATTGTAAGGTTGTCATAAAACTATTTTCAAATGAAGTAATATTTGCGTTGAGTATAAATGTATTTGGAATTTGTCAAAATATTCAAATGACATAGTACTCAATCCAAATACATTAGTATTTGAAGTATATAGTGTTTTCAATTACAGTCGTAATTGAACTGAGTACAATGTTTATAGAATTTTGTAACCTATACAATTACTATCGTAATTGTGTTTATTACGATGTTAATCAATACAATCTTTGTACTATATAATCTATATTAATTTAAGAAAATTATACAAACACACTCTGAAAAAAATTTTATGCATTTTATAATAAAAAAAGAAATTCTGAAAATATGTATAATTGAAAATACAGCGAAGTACATGTTTGGTAGAAAAATACAGAATATTCATTATAAACGACGTATTTAACAGGCTAACTCACAAAGTTTTTGAATTATCTGTACCACCTGCTGGAATTTCCCAAATCTTCCTCATTTATATGCGATTTGGTTAGGCATCCTGCTCTTCTGTAATACACACATCTATTCATTTCAAAGTTTCGAAAATATTTCAAAGTTTTACATGATTTTACCTTCTGTTGCTGGGAAGAAATCCTCGAAATCCCCGTTTTCGAAGTAAACACATTTTCCTCTATGCCACATATTTTTGACAATCGGCTTATATCCATTAATAGGGCAATTTGACGTGTACACGAACTAATAGAAAGAATGTAATTGTATATATATTCCAAAGCTTATTCGCAAGTTTTTAAACGACCCAATTCAGGATGTAAGTTTATACAACGAAAGAAATCATTTACATATTTTATTAAAGTTTTCAGCGAATTTTAAAAATTTTACGAACGTAGAAATATGTACTAAATATATTAAATTAACTTTCCATAGTAAAAAGTTTGTGCTGTGATACTTTCGTCGTGATCCCGACTAATAGTCGAAGTCACGAAAATTCTCGTGAGTCTAAAAATTGTTGTGAACCGTTAATCGTCTTTAAAAGTTATGTTTGCGTGAACGTACATGAGTATTTCTTGAATGTGCTTGAGAGAGAGAAAGAATTCTATCAACACGTCACAGGTTAGACTCACAATGAAAATGTTCATTTTTACGAAGAGAATTCTTTCAGTGTAGTTTCCAAAAAACGCGCTTGACCAAAAAAACTGGTATTTAGATAAAGGTACTTACCTGCGATAAAAATACAATATGGTGCGCCAAAAATGTTGTAAATGTTAACATTTCGAATCGCGGTACCGATACCACGGTTTATTTGCGGGTAAATTCGACCATTTTCTTAAGAAGATTCTTAATAATAACAATAAATGACATTTTATTGTTTGTATTAATTTATTTTTCGTTACCTAGCAACGTCATAAACAGTTGTATCAGGCAATTACGCATTATACTTAAATCAATAACTTTTATACTTGGTCCAATTGAACATAGTAATTGATGTGTTGTGAATTCAATTACCAGTGAATTTTGATATTTTTGCCAGTTTTTCATTCAACCAATTATTTTCATGTTTGACTTAATAAAAATCGTATTTGATATAATTTTTTCATTCAATTATGCCAATAATTGATTTTTATTTTGCTTCAGTTTTTTCTGTGCATATCTGGAATATATGTTAAAAAAAAAAAAACTTTGGTCGAAGCAGGGATCGAACCCACGACCCTTGGCATGCAAGTCAGACGTAGCAGTCACTGCTCCACGGTGCCCAACTAAATGTATTTTTCTGTTAAATAAACTTTGTTTAATCGGCTCGTGGGCGTCGCAAGCTATGCTATATACATATAACTTAGTTATATGGGTAATTGTCTATTGATGACAATAACGGCTACATGGCTCAGTGGACAGTGTGTTGGCTTACAAATTGCATGGTCCGCGGTTCGATTCTCCGTCCAGGCGAAAGGTAAAAAAAAATTTAAAAATTTATAAATTCGTATACTTTCTTCTACATTGTTTGTGTTACAGAAAAAGGTGCTAAGAACTAAAAAACTTCGTGGAAGTGAGAAAGATGTGAGGGAAAATGCAATTAGCCAGAAAAATTTTTTTTTTGAGTTAGTCTTTATGAAATTGTTCTTACATCCTGGAAAAGAATAAAGGTTTATCACAAAAAAAAAATACTTTTCTTCCAAATACACTTCCTTTCAACGAAAAGCAAATGAGAAACGAACTTTGTTTGTCTAAAATTTCGTTTGGGACGAAAGAATTATTTTTTGCGTGTATGAGAGGTTAATTCTGATGTGATAATATAGCAAACGTCCCCAGGGAGTGTTCAAGTTTGAGAGGTTTCACTGTATATGTTTGCATCCAAGCATATTATATTCACTATCATTTTATGTCCCAAACATAATACGTTCTAACATATTAACGTATTTGTCCCAAACATGTTTTGCTAGTTTATGAACATTGTATGCTTGCACATAAAAATATTGTGTTACAAAATTTGAGTTCCAAACATATTATTTTTACACCCAAACATATGAAAAACAGTCTTTTTCGTTCGTGCATCTTTCGTACATTGTTTCAATTATTCTCAAAAGTTTTCCCAAGTCGAATAACATTTAGATATTTTTCACTGTGTACTCATACTTCTAACCAGATTTTTAAAGAAAATTAAAATAAAAAATCATAAAAATGTTATAAATAACGAACATCTTCTTGATTACTCTGTTGCTTCTATTCGCCATCCCTTAATGATTAAGGTGAAAATGACACACTAGTGGTCGCCCTCCACCATAATAGTCATCTGCATGATTTTTCTACCACTTCCATCACATCTCTCAGAGTCCTCCCTCTCATAGTCCTTAGAGTGGTATGTCATATTCAGGTTAGTGATGTATCATTAAGCCAGCGTACAAAACGAGGTGATACTGAGCGAATGAAGTCCTGTGGTGAGGTGGATGAATTTGGAGGCTGATTCATACGATAGTGGCTTACAGGAGGAACTTCCCTGGTAATGGTTTGCCATGTCGATGCCAAAGGTAATAATGAAGCTGTTAATGATGAAGGGACTTAGGTGGTATCAGGTCTTCCCTTACTCCACTCTCCTCACTTGCCCATCTCCATTACACCATCTTAATATCTCATGTGGTCGTAAAATTATGGAATATGCTCAGACATATATATGGGCTCTTTTGAGGGAGGAGGTTGAGGTTATTCAATTGAAAGGTGGAAAAGAAATACGAGCATAGTGTTAAATACACGACAATCATAAATCATTTACTTACAACAGTTTATGGCCGTGCCATCCTTGGGGTGTACGAGTACTACCTCTATAACCCATTAAAATATAGAAACTATGACTCTTCCTGTTCCTGTCTGTCCGTGTTGCCTGGGATGAGAGAGAACTCAGGCTATATTAATCCATTAAATGATTTAAATGAAACTACTCGGGGGACAAGGATTATACGGTGTCAACAGGACACCGAAGTAAGGGGTCGATGGCTTGACAAATTTTCCTTGGCAAATTAAATTGAAAGAAATGACCTCATAAATCTCAAATTTGTAATAATAATCATTTCCACACGGAAGATAGGAAAATTGTGAAAAATGGTTTACGTTTGCATGTCATTTTCTCAAACGAGAGCAGCAAATTCTTCAGTTGATTTGTGGTGTGTGTTTTTATTAATTATTCTGGACGAAAGTACGAGTATGTGAAATTCAGACCAGTGGTACTTAAAAGTATTAAACGTTCAAAGATGGTAATTCATTTCAAAACGGTGTTTTATTAAGAGCTATTAAAAAAAAATCGGAAAAATGCATAAACTCCTTGTTTCAGTCGGTATGATGATCCATATAATTTAATCAGGGTGTCCAAATCCGACTGCGGTTAATCGGCTAACCCCATTCCGTTACAAAAACTGAACACGGATAGTGATAAAATAGGCATTTTCGTTTAACCCGGTTTTGAGCATCGTTTCACCGGTTTTCTGTATTTGCCATATGTTTCCTCCGAAAGTCGAGTAGTTTGTGTGGGACTTATTGAAGAAGTAAACCAGTAAGTAAAGTCTGAAGTCGTATGGGGCAGACTATATTATACACTTCACCACAATGTTTACCAAAATTTCTGATACCATCTCAACTGCTTCGAATTTTTGGAGCAATATCAGGGTTTGTATTCCCATATACAAATATTTAAATATGAACCGATTTTATACTTCTAAAAATCTATAGAAACACAATGTTAGTAAACAATATGAAAAATATGAAGCAAGAGCCATTTTCATGCAATTGAACAAAAATGAATATGTACACGCAAAGAAAAAAAACTTTTGGAAAACGTGTACCGAAAACGTTTTTCTTTTGTTAGAGTTTTTTGAATTGCTTCGAAAATTTTAAACTTTTATCACCAAAAAAATTCGTTTGTTACAAAATTTTTATTTTTTCAATAAAAAAAGTTATTTTTGAAACAACAATACAGTCCATTTCGTTTATATCAAACACTGTTCTTTTTTGTCTTTAGGTCTTTAATAAGACACATTTTACAGTTCAAAATTTAATATACTACAATGTAATGTTGAACATTTGTTCGGAATATTCCGAACATATCTGGAATATATGTAAAGAAGAAAAAAAAAACTTTGGTCGAAGCAGGGATCGAACCCACGACCCTTGGCATGCAAGTCGGACGTAGCAACCACTGCACCACGGTGCCAAACTAAATGTTTGTTTCTCTTAAATAAACTTTGTTTATTCGGTTCGTGGGCGCCGCAAGCTATGCTATATAAATATAACTTATATGGATATTTATCTATTAATGACCATAACAGGTACATAGGTCAGTGGTTAGTGTGTTGGCTTACAAAGTGCATGGTCCGCGGTTCGATTCTCCGTCCAGGCGAAAGGTAAAAAAAATTTAAAAATTTATAAAATCGTATAATTTCTTCTACATTGTTGGTATTACAGGAAAAGGCGTTAAGAACTAAAAAAACATCATGGATGTGAGAAACATGTGAGGGAAAATGCAATTAGAAGGAAATGCAATTTTTTTTTTGAGTTTGTCCTTATGAAATTGTTTTTACATCCTGGAAAAGAATAAACGTTTATCACAAAAAGTATATACTTTTCTCCCAAATACACATCCTTACAGCGAAAAGCAAATGAGAAACGAACTTTGTTTGTCTAAAATTTCGTTTGGGAGGAAAGAATTATTTTTTTGCGTGTATAAGAGGTGTAGGTAAATTTGAGACAATTTTTTCTACGTAGCAGTGGCGATTTTACAAAGATATAGGCTACACGCACAGAAAAAACATGTTTGGACATGGTTGCCGGTTCCATTTATTGCTTATCTAGAGTATGCAATTGTCGCGAAAACCATGTATTTTGTCTTTGTAAAAATAATTTTCGAGCGGAGAAAAATGTATGGTGGCAATAAGCATTTGAATGGTTCTCAAATACCGCAAACATGTTCTATCATTTAAATGATAGAATTTGAGACCATTAAATTGTTGGGAAAATCATGTACCTGACCATTCAATTTTTTTACTTTTTTACAGGGAAAAAAGTATTTTTATAGGTTGAGTATAGACATGTCTAGAACCATTACATGGCCTTAAAGACCATTTACATTTTTTCGTGACGATTTAATTTTTTAACTTCTTTGCAGCGAAAAGAATTTTATAAAAACATTGAGCAGGTACACATGATTTTCATTTTGCGCGTCAGTCGTGTGTTGATTGTTTCTTGGAATGGACGGAGAATACGGATTTACTGTGTTTTGTGTTAATTTATTTATTCAGAAGTGGCACGTGGTTTTATGTGAACACAAAAAAGGAAAGTGTAATTGAAAAAATGTAACTGTTTTTTGTTCTGCATTTTGCTATATGGTATAATTTATTTTTATTTGCAGTTACATGTTGTCTGCGTTTGTACATTTGATGGGCACGATGTAAATATGGAATAATTAATTATTGTTGAAATTGAAATAAAATAGAGTGTGTAAAAATATATGATGTTTGCTTGAACGGCATTATAAATACAAATAAACAATAAATTAGTTTATAAATAAATAAAAACAAACAAATAAAGTTAATTTTGTGTTTTCTTTTCTCAAGTGGCGTCCTTTTTCGACGATGAAAAAAGTTTTTTCATAAACATTTTAGGTTGTGACCATGTTCTTTTAACTAGGAGAAAAACATTTTTAATGAATACCATAACATTTTAGATCGTGGCCATTGTCTTTTCATTCAAACAAAATTCTTTTTATCAATATAATAACATTTTAGATGAGGACAATTACATTTTTCTTAGAACCATGTTCAATGAGCCAACATGGTTGCCGCAAAAATAGCTCCAATCATATTATTTTGCTCTTCGAATATGATTGTGACAATCATGTTTCTTCTTTGCGTGTAGATAGCGCCAAGATATG
Organism: Haematobia irritans; assembly: GCF_050003625.1. Classification (NCBI taxonomy): domain Eukaryota; kingdom Metazoa; phylum Arthropoda; class Insecta; order Diptera; family Muscidae; genus Haematobia; species Haematobia irritans. The sequence goes on along the minus strand of NC_134399.1, from coordinate 59,901,211 downwards.
TGGTCAATTGTTGGGTTTGTGACAATATTTGGCCACATCAAGCGACACCTACGCAAGCCCGAGCCTTATCTAGATCTTATCCGATTCTGTGGAAAGTGTGGGTAAATTATCGCTGACGCTTAAATCGGAAGAATTGAAGATGGGTGTAAAATATGAAATTTTCTACCATATTTCCCTTAACTCAGGCATTCATATATTGGTGTTGTATCCAAATCTTAAATAATTTGAACTAAATTTGGCACACATTGCAAAAATATAAATTCTACTCTCAGTGCAAAATTTCATGTGAACCTAAATGAAACTTGGGCCTCCGGTGGTCCTATGAATCTAAATCGGGCGAAAGATATATATGGGGGCTATATCTAAATCTGAACCGATTTCAACGACATTTGACACACTTGACAATACCACCAGTTTTGCTCTTTGTACAAAATGAAGGAAATGAAGGCAAAATATTTGGCCTTATGGGCCAATTAAATCTATCTAAATCTGAACCGATTTGAACCAAAATTAGCACGAATAGCTAGAATGTCAATTCTACTCCATGTAAAAAAATTACGTAAAGAGGCGTTAAATTTAGACCTCTGTGTTTTTTAATAGCGGAGTATTTCATCGTAATAAGTACTTATTACGAATTTCACGTGTGGTGGAAATAATAAACCACCATGCAGCGAAATTCAAAGTCATCCACTGGGTTGCTAACTTCAGGGCCCAGTGGACGGGTAACGACTGAAGTTATAAATTTGGGCATCGACCAAGAGTCAGGCCCAATTAGTCGACCTGTAGACGGGTCGACTGGCGGTGACACTTTGGCAAGTCGAACCTTTTCTAAGGTGACGACATCAAAAGGAGGCAATCCCTCTCGAAAGAGATTCAAGGAACGAAGAAATGCTTTGTTTATCCTAAAGAAATTAGGATCAGTCGACCCAAGCACGTTGTCGGCTAAGCAAAGCGATTCCTTAAAATGGGCTCAAGGAATTCTTGAAGCTGGAAAAAGGGAACGATCACCGGACGAGCTGCCATCCTCTAAACGGGATCAAAGATCGTTTGCCTCAGTTGCAAAAGACAGCCTTGTGATGGCTATTATTAATAAAGGAGCATTGGACGGTATGATTCCAAGGCAAAAATGGGGGGAAATTGAGAACGCGATGTCTGGTGTCTACTCAGAGGTGCGAAAAAAGTTTCCCGGACCAAGTCCTCGACGGCAAGATGCTGGATGGTATCAAGGACGATATAAGTTAATAGCTTTTGCAGACCAGAGGTCTATGGATTGCTTTAAAGCTGCATTGATGCTAATTGGTGAAGTTTGGGAAGGAGCCGCTTTGGAGTTAGTCGATAAAAAAGACATACCGGCTAAACCTAGAGCACATGCATGGATACCGGCAAACCCTCCTGATCCTGAGTCAATACTAGAGAGACTAAAAGAATGTAACCCAGATCTTCCAACCGCCGATTGGAAGGTTGGTCGTTTGGATGAGGTGGATGGACCAAGACGACATGCGGTGTTTATATTAAACATAGAGTCGCTGCCACATCTAGCCCAGACCCAAGGACGCGTAAGTTATGGCTTTCATGATATCCATATGAAGGTATACAAAAGCGATCAGCCAAAGGATTCCGAAACGGACAAGCCTCCGGTAGAGTCAGCAGTGGAAAAATCTCCTAGCGAAGCCGGAGGAGACATAAAACCTGCAGACTATGGCGAAAATCATATGAGGGAAGTTTCTACAGGCTCAAGCCTCACCAAAACTGAACCGCGGATTGTTGCGAGAGTCACCGAGATCTGTGAAGAGGAAGCCCTTGATGACTCAATTGAAGCGGCTGATGTGACGGTGGTTGAAAATTTGGATGGTTCTACGGTTCCTCCAGATAAATCTTCACCATTGTAAGGCCGCTTGTGCTGCCTTAAAAGTTCTCCTGATGAAAGGAGACATAGATATAGTTCTTATTCAAGAACCATACATATATAAGAACAAGATCTGTGAATTAAGCACTCCGGGTTTCAAACTTCTGCATAATACCGGTACCGATATAAATCGAGCATGTATAATTGCTAAAAACGAACTAAACTTGTTTCTGCTTCCTTCATTGAGCAATGCAGACATTGTCGTAGCCAGTCTAGAGATATCCACATGCAAATATTGGGTATCTTCGGTCTACATGGGACATGATAGGGAGATGCCACCCTGTGCCGTTAAGACCTTAGTTGAGGAGTCACTAAAAACAAAGACAAAACTCATAATGGGATGCGATGCAAATGCACATCATAGTATTTGGGGAAGTAGTGATACTAATGCAAGGGGAGAGTCGCTAATAGAGTTTATTTTGCGTACTAACCTGGTAGTTTGCAATAAGGGAGATGCACCAACCTTCGTCACCAGGAACAGACAAGAGGTTTTGGACGTAACGTTGACCTCTCCGGAACTGAATGATAAGATATCTGAGTGGCAAGTTTTGAGGGAACATAGCTTCTCAGATCATCGCTACATCAGTTTCAGATTGGCTGTTCGTACTTCAAAGACCATATTTCCGCCAAATGTTAGGAAAGCTGATTGGAATAGGTATAGGGAATCGTTTAATTCGATGATACCGGAAATGCCGGAGACAAATATGAGCACTGTGCAAGATATCGAACACGCAGTGGAGCGGATTACTAAGGCCTTCAACATTTCACTGAAAGCTGCTTGCCCTAGAGGAAAGCCAAGGGGAAAAAATCGGCCGCCATGGTGGACTACGGAGTTAAGTAATATGAGGAAATCCTGCAGGAAGCTCTTTAACAAAGCAAAGTCCACAAGAGCTCCGGAGGATTGGGACACTTACAAGATGAATCTGAGAGAATATAAACGAGAACTGAGAAGGTCTCAACAAAACTCTTGGGATGATTACTGTAGCAGTATTGAGAATACGTCAGAGGCTTCCAGACTACGGAAGGTACTAGCATCCACTAACACCGCTCCAGGTTTCATTAAAACATCGGAGGGAAATTGGACAACGTCCAGTGAGGAGACGTTGGAGGTACTTTTGGACACACACTTCCCTGGAAATCAGACGGTTGAACCATGTTCCGGCGGTGTAACAGAGGCTCAGCGATCATCTCCTATCGAGGAAATTGTGTCGGAATCTAGAATAAAATGGGCTTTAAATAGCTTTGGACCATTCAAATCCCCCGGACCTGATGGAATTACTCCGGCGGAGTTACAGGCAGTGGCTGAAAGAATTATCCCCTGGTTGACGGTGATATATAAACGATGTGTAAACTTAGCATATATTCCAGAAAAGTGGAGGGAAACAAAAGTCGTCTTCATACCTAAAGCAGGAAAAGCCTCTCACTCGAGTGCGAAGGATTTCCGACCAATCAGCTTATCCTCATTCCTACTTAAGACCCTGGAGAGGATGATAGACATGTATCTTAGAACTAGCGTGGATTCAAGTTTGCTCTCGAAACGACAGCATGCATACTCGAAGGGCAGGTCTACTGAGACCGCATTGCATGAACTAGTCAGCTTTATTGAAAGCTCACTATCTGTCAAAGAATACACAATCGTGGCGTTTCTAGACATCGAAGGGGCGTTCAATAATGTCCATCCGAGCTCGATATTAAATGGACTGACAACTCTGAATGTTGATCCAGGTATACTTAGGCTGTTAGACGAACTTCTAATAAAGAGACGTATTTCAGCCACACTAGGGCAAGCAAACATACAAAGGTATGTGAACAGAGGCACTCCCCAAGGAGGAGTTCTATCACCTCTTCTTTGGAATGTTGCTATAAACAACCTTCTGGTTTCCCTAGAAAAGAAAGGATAAAAGTGGTGGCATACGCAGATGATGTGGCGCTAGCAGTCAGGGGAAAATTCCCATCCACAATCAGAGATATTATACAGAGAGCTCTCCGGATGACTGAGAAATGGGCGAAAGATAATGGTCTTGGTGTAAATCCAGCAAAGACAGAACTAGTCATGTACTGCAAAGATCGTAAAACTCCCACGGTTAGGCCCATTTCCTTAGGGGGTACTGAAATTCCCTTTGGTGAGTGTGCAAAATACCTTGGCGTTATTTTGGACAGGAAGCTGAATTTTAGGCTTAATATTGAAGAGAGGGCGAGAAAAGCCACGGTAGCTTTGTACTCGTGCAAAAAGGCAATAGGGAAAAGTGGGGACTAAAACCAAAAATTGTGCATTGGCTATACACTGCAGTAGTTAGACCTATAATGCTATATGGTGTTGTAGTCTGGTGGCCGGCACTTCAGAAACCGACTTGTTTAGATAAAGTTCAGCGTATGGCGAGCTTATGTATCTCAGGCGCATTTAGTAAGACAGGAACAGACTCCCTTAATGTCATGCTACATCTATTGCCTTTAGACATTTTGGCCAAACAGTCAGCTGCAACAACGGCTGTGCGGTTGCGCGAGCTATCGCTGTGGTCGGAAAAAATGTACGGTCATAGTTCGGTCCTCAAAATAATGCCAGATGTGCCTAACGTAGTGGATTATACCCTGGCAAAACCACTTTTCGACAAAAAGTTTGAAACTCTAATTCCCAACAGTGAGGCGTGGTGTACACAGACCCCGGGGAATAAAGAATATATAGATTTCTATACTGATGGCTCCAAATTGAATGGACAAGTGGGGTTCGGAGTATATTCTAAAGATCTGGAAATTCGAATAGCGAAAAGATTACCTAATCACTGTAGTGTTTTTCAGGCTGAAATATTAGCAATAAGAGAGGTGGCGAATTGGCTGAGAAGTAATGTTCCAACAAATATTGGCATTAATATATACTCAGACAGTCAACCTGCAATAAAATCCTTGGACTCTGTGTTCCTCAACTCGAAAACGGCCATCGACTGCCGCAAATCTCTCAATGAGATGGCTGAGCAGTACAATATTCACCTAATATGGGTGCCTGGCCATAGGAACATACCGGGGAACTGCGAAGCGGATGTTCCAGGGGAACTGGAATTTGTTGGTATGCCCCTAGCTACCTGCAAGCTCATGCTGCGTGAGAAGGCTGTTAGGATGGCAAATGTTCGATGGGAGAATTGCAAGGGTTGTAACGACACCAAGCAAATATGGCCCCATTTCAACTTAAACCGCACACTAGATATGCTAATGTTCTCGAGACGTCAGATATCACTCCTGATATCTGCTATAACGGGTCGCTGCCTGATAGGCGATTTTGCAAAAACTATTGGCGCGAAGTATAATGACTATTGTATGAGCTGTCATGATGCGGAGGAAAAAGAATCAATTAAACACCTCTTGTGTGAGTGTCCTGCATTTTGTGTAAAGCGCAAGCAACTTTTAGGAGCATATAGCTTCAGATTACTGGCGGATCTGGAAAACGTTAACTTAAGCAGTTTGTTGATGTTTTTGGAACAATCTGGTTGGTTCAACAAAGAAAAATAATCAAGAAGGTTCAGCGGTTAAAACTAGAAGTGCCCATATGTAATAGGTACTTTTAGTTAATGTGGTGTCACAATGGACTGAATAGTCTAAGTGAGCCTGAATCTTATCGGGCTGCCACTTTAACCTAACCTAACCTAGACCTCTGTGGTTATAAGAGTGTAAATCGGGCGAAAGAGCTATATTTACATCTGTATCGACTTCAACTAAATTTGCCACAATGTACAACACTATCAATTGTACTCCTACACGCAGAGAAGGAATATGATCACCTCAAACATGTTTCAAGAGCAAAATGTTATTTTTGTATGGTGACCATGTAACATGTTTGTCACTAAAATGTTATTTTCTCGTCAAATATAACCTGCTTGCCGAAATCAGATACATGATTTCCGAGAAAATAACATGATTGGGAAAACCATGTTACATGGTCAACACCCAAAAGTAACATTTTGCTCTTTAAACATGTTTGAGGTGATCATATTCCTTCTCTGGGTGTAGTGCAAAACTTGAAGCAAATTAGGGTCAAATTCTGGCTTCTGGGACCATATAAGTGCATGTTGTGAGGAAAATTAGTGCCTACAGTATGGACACTATCAATTAACTGCTTCCAAATTTACAATTATTTTTTGCTGGAATGGGAGCTATTTAAAAATCTGAACCTATTGGCTGATTTTTTGTAGGTTCTTGGAGACTCACAAAATATTCAGATGTATGGCATTTGAAGAAGATCGGTTTATAAAGCAGCCAATTATGACCAGATGGGTGATAACTATATATTGCAGCTATATCTAAATATGAACCGATTTTTCAATAGGGACCGTCTTTGAGCCGAAATAAGACCCTAGGCAAAATTTCACACAAAAATACATGAACAGACAGACGGGCATCGCTAATCGATGGGTCTCAGACTGGTATTTCTTGGTGTTAGATGCAAATGCGCACACTTATTATACCCTGTACCACAGAAGTGGTGAAGGGTATAAAAAGCAGACTAACTACACCATGTTTTCACTAATTACCAATCTTTACTATAAAGATTCTTACAATAATATTTATGCGATGATGATGTAACTGGAAAGAAGACCAAATAATTTGAATTTAAACCAAAGTCCCGATTTTTTACAAAATTGATTTATATTGTTTCTATTAATGTGAAATTAAATAATTTTATAACATTCGATCACCGTTACCCATTCAAGGAATATAAAAGTATATACTTATTTACTTCTTTAAGGTATGAATAAATGCCTCAGGTAATTATGCTGGGAGTATTCACAGGCTTCTATAAGTGGTTTCGTCGTATTATGAAATTCCGTTCGGACCTGGCTATAGAAAGGAGGTCACTAGTCATTGAGCTAAACATGGAATCGGGCAGCACTCAGTGACAAGAGAGAAGTTCGCGAATGTGGTATCACATTGGACTTAACAGAACAAGTGAGCTTAATGACTTGAGTACGAGTATTATATGAAACAGATACGAAAACGAATAAATTAACATTTATGTTCTAGATTCGGAAATGGAAACCCTAAATTTGAAAGTTATATGTATTGTCACTATTCTTTGGATTCCAGCTCAAAACCATGTGTTGACTAAACTACAAGAGTAGCGTAAACGACAAATTTATTTGAGCAAAGCCCTATAATGGACGCACGATGTTTGGATGGATGGCCGTTTCGGAATTACCACATTCCTCATCAGCATCCTCTAATTGCAACGGAACTCAATCAACCAATTATCAGAATAAATTTCCATAATTCACTAAAACCCAAAGGGAATAATACTTGAACCCACCGCAAAAAAGTTGTTTAAAGTCGATTTTGCCTTAATACATTTTTGTAAATACATATCACATTTCCTCTTTCTTTCAGGATATTGCCGATGTACGGGGCTGTAATCTGAGGGATATACTTGTCTTCATCAAAGCTTCTGGATGGAAGATCTATACAACTCGTTTGGAAACGCATAATACAACAACAATGCATGATGATAGTTTTGTAGACATTCACAGTGTGAATGTTGTTCCTCCCAATGCGCCTAAACGAATGAGGGAAATTCTACAAACATCATTCTCCGAGAGGCTAAGCAAGACCCCTAGACTCTCCGATTATGAATCTCCTCAACGCATCGTTATGCTCACGGACTTTTTTCTAATTAAAGTCTTAATTGATTTCTATAAAATATTCAATTAAAAACTTAATTGATTCAACAATTTTTTTAATGGAAACAAAAATCAATCACAAAATTTAATGGTATCAATTAAATTTTGAATTGGATCAATAAATTTTTAATTGACTTTCAATTAATTTTTTAATTGATACTATCATTTCTGTGATTGAAGACATTTCAATTAAAAAATTAATTGGGTAAATTAATTTCGTGATTGAATAAAAAAAATATTGTGTGAATGGACCAATATGGTCTAAGTGAAAACCAATTCCTTTTCTACGGATTGGAGCTATCCTCTATAACCTAACATAACCTTACCTATCACTATTCAAATCGATGAATTGACTTTGGCAAACATATATTTCTTTGTAAGTAACTTGAACATTTAACCAAATTATTAAGAAAATGTATATCTCTTCAAATGAGAACCAAATATTTTTTATAAAATGTAATCAGCTAAGAAGGAAACTGTCCACTTGATAAGACATCCCTCTCAACAAACTGACCCGTTGCTTTTCGTCTCATCACAAAACGGAACATTACATGAAATTTCCGTTGCCCGAATACTCAAACTGGTTCACGTCAGATTGTGACTTCAACCCGAGCCAGGTACAAAATGAAAATAAAAACCAAAAAATGCAATTTCATAAATAAAAGGAAGGCAAAAAGTAAAAGAGAACAAACACCCTTAAAACATTTATTTATGAGCCTCGAAGAGGGTCACCGAAATTTTATGACCAAAGGCGTGGAAAAAGGAAAAAAAAAAAAACACTCGCAAGCAACGCCAATGACAGAAAATCCATGTACAAAGAAATGCAAAATGACCCTGTGAATTATGAACTTTTCGCATTTAGTTTATGGTTCTGTTGGCAATGGCTAAATTTTCATAAAAATTTATATATATTTTGTGTTATTTCATGAATTTATGGTAAGTCAAGGGGATTCTTGATATCCATACTAAATTTGAATTTGTTTTTGGTTCGTAAGGAAAGCTTAACGAATTATTGTGGAATTTTAAGGGTAAAGGAATCGTATTTCGTCAGAGTAAGTCAATGCAATGTTTCAATCTTAACTGGAAAAATTGACTTTTTATAAAAGATTATAACATAAATCCTAAATTTGAAAATTTTAATTAAATAAAAATAAATTTAATAATTGCTTAATTGAGTCTTGCGATAAAAATTAAATAAATTTTTAATAAAAAAATTATTTCTTTAATTTGTTTACATTAAAATTAGGACATGCATCCTTAAAATTTGCGTCCCTCCGCTAAAGTCTTTGAAGTGAGTAAACTTTCCTTATAGTTGAGAAAATCTTGAATATTAACATAATTTTTCAAGAGAAGAGAAATTACGGATCTGCGATCTACGACTGGGTGGTTGAACTCTAGAGCCGAAGGTCTCAAAAGGTGATCAGTTAGCACGAAGGTATCAATAGTGAATCTGTAAACGGGAAGGTCTCAGTGATGGCACTCGAGATGCAAATGTTTCAGTGTTGCAACTGTAGACTGAATTTGATACCACGTATAAAAGTTCGTCAAAATCCGTTAATAAACCGGAATCCTACGAACACCAAATTCATGGACGGACACCAAGGGCTAGATCGACTCAGGAGGCTATTCTTATACCCCCTGACCACTATTTGGTCTATGGTATAATAAGACGGCCCTAAAGTCATTTAAACTTTATTTTATTTCATGGAAAATGTTATGGTTGAGTTAAAATTTCTTTCACTGAAATAACTTTTTTATACCCTCCACCATAGGATGGGGGTATATTAACTTTGTCATTCCGTTTGTAACACAACGAAATATTGCTCTAAGACCCCATAAAGTATATATATTCTGGGTCGTGATGAAATTCTGAGTCGATCTGAGCATGTCCGTCCGTCCGACCTTCTGTTGAAATCACGCTAATTTCCGAACGAAACAAGCTATCGACTTGAAACTTGGCACAAGTAGTTGTTATTGATGTAGCTCGGATGGTATTGCAAATGGGCCATATAAACGTACCCCCAAATTTGGCTTGCGATTGCTCTAAGAGAAGCAAATTTCATCCGATCCGGCTGAAATTTGGTACATGGTGTTAATATATGGTCTCTAACAACCATGCAAAAATTGGTCCACATCGGTCCATAATTACATATAGCCCCCATATAAACCGATCCCCCTGATTTGGCTTGCGAGCCTCTAAGAGAAGCAAATTTGATCCGACCCGGCTGAAATTTGGTAAATGGTGTTAGTATATGGTCTCTAATGACCATGCAAAAATTGGTCCATATCGGTCCATAATTATATATAGCCCCCATATAAACCGATCCCCCGATTTGGCTTGCAGAGCCTCTAAGAGAATCAAATTTCATCCGATCCGGCTGAAATTTTGTACATGGTGTTAGTATATGGTCTCTAACAACTATGCAAAAATTGGTCCACATCGGTCAATAATTATATATAGCTCCCATATAAACCGATCACCCGATTTGGCTTGCGGAGCCTCTAAGAGAAGCAAATTTCATCCGATCCGGTACATTCTGAAATTTGGTACATTCTGTTAGTATATGGTCTTTAACAACCATGCAAAAATTGGTCGAAATCGGTCCATAGTTATATTTAGCCCCCATATAAACCGATCCCCAGATTTGACCTTCGGAGCCCAATCGAAGAGCAAAATTCATCTGATTCGGTTGAAATTTGGTACGTGATGTTAGTATATGGTATCCAACATCCATGCAGGAATTGATTCATATCAGTCCATAATTATATATAGCACCCATATAAACCGATCCCCAGATTTGACCTCCGGTGCCTTTTGGAGAAGCAAAATTCATCCGATCTGGTTGAAATTTTGTACGTGGTGGTAGTATATGATATTTACCAACCATGCCAAAAGAGGTCCATGTCACTCCACAATCATATATAGCCCCCATATAAACCGATCCCGAGATTTGGTTTTGGAGCCTCTTGGAGGAGCAAATTTCATCCGAGTCAGTTGAAATTTGGTACATTGTGCTAGTATATGGCCGTTAACAACCATGCCTAACTAGGTCCATATCGGTCTATAGTTATATATAGCCCTCAGATAAATCGATCCCCAATCACATAAAAATTAGTCCATATCAATAATTGTATATAGCCCCCATATAAGCGACCCCCATATTTCAATTCTGGCTCCCTACACCCAGAAAAAAGTCCTTCGAAACTAAAGGAAAAAATGTTTATCAATTTAGTTTAGCAATTTTATTTCCATTAGGTCAAATTTTTGTGTGAAATAATACAATTTACTTGTTTCAGTAAAAAAATCCTAAATTGAAAGCAGTTAGGAATAGTTCATTAACTAGGTTAGGTTAGGTTAGGTTATGTGGCAGCCCGATGTATCAGGCTCACTTAGACTATTCAGTCCATTGTGATACCACATTGGTGAACTTCTCTCTTATCACTGAGTGCTGCCCGATTCCATGTTAAGCTCAATGATAAGGGACCTCCTTTTTATAGCCGAGTCCGAACGGCGTTCCACATTGCAGTGAAACCACTTAGAGAAGCTTTGAAACCCTCAGAAATTTCACCAGCATTACTGAGGTGGGATAATCCACCGCTGAAAAACTTTTTGGTGTTCGGTCGTAACAGGAATCGATCCCACGACCTTGTGTATGCAAGGCGGGCATGCTAACCATTGCACCACGGTGGCTAACTAGAATAAGGCATGGAATTTTACTAATACTGTTTTTTTCGCTGGGTATAAGAATTTACTACTGAACAAGAAAATTTTATTCACTGATAACAAAGCATTCGTAAAAATAAACAAAAACCGTACTAAAACCAAGTTTCCTCAAATTTACTAAAATTTCTTATAAAATGATAATTCTGACGTCCTTTATTATAGAAAGCTTATCATATATACGAATAACACTTAGCATAGAAAAATATTTTAGTTCGTTCGAACTAAGAAGTATTCAATCCATTCAAACCTTAAGGAGACACACTTGTTAAAATATAGGAAATTTTCGTTCGAACTAAGAAGTATTCAATCCATTCAAAACTTAAGGAGACACACTTGTTAAAATATAGGAAATTTTCCTATATTTCTTTTATCGATACCTGTAATCGATATGTTTGCGCGTGGGTTGTTTTTTTAGTTGAAATCGCGTTGTTATGGTATAAGGAGAGATTGTTAAAAAATAATATAGTAAAATAACATTATAAATAACAAATAAAAGATATAAAATATTTGTAATTTTAAATTAGTGAGAAAATTGTTCGTTTTTTTCAAAATTATTGAACATAAATAACAAACAATAAGTCTATCAATGTTCGTGATGGTGTATAAAGAAAGAAAACAGCAACAGAAAAACAACCCCTTCATTCGTCTTCATTTTGGAATCTTCAATTATCAGGTAACATTTATACAGTGACGCTAACCTTTTGTGAAAAAATTGGTTCCCCAGATCCCCAGATTTGACCTCCTATGCCATTTGGTGAAGCAAAATTCATCCGATCTGGTTGAAATTTGGTACGTGGTGGTAATATATGATATTTAACAACCATGCCAAAAGTGGTCCATATCAGTGCATAATCATATATATAGCCCCCATATAAACCGATGCCGAGATTTGGTTTTGGCGTCACTTGGAGGAGCAAATTTCATCCAAGTCAGTTAAAATTTGGTACATTGTGCTAGTATATGGCCGTTAACAACCATGTCTAACTAGGTCCATATCGGTTTTTAGTTATATATAGCACTCAGTTAAATCGATTCCCAATCACACAAAAATTGGTCCATATCAAGTTCATAATTCTATATAGCCCCGATATAAGCGACCCCCATATTTCAATTCTGGCTCTCTACGTACCATGCAAAAGTCCATATCGATTCGTAATTATTTGTAGACTTACCTATACATAACTTATTTGTCTTATATATACCACGTATGGACTAACTCAATTATTTAGAAAATTTAGAAAACGATGTTAAGAAGTTTTAAGATACCACAACCCTATTAATTCGATTGTGGATGACAGTCTTTCGTAGAAGTTTCTACGCAATCCATGGTGGAGGGTACATAAGATTCGGTCTGGCCGAACTTACGGCCATATATACTTGTTTTAATTTAATTAAATGAATCAAAATAGCGAAAAAACATACAAACAAATGAAGCATTAGACTTTACTAAATTTGAATTTTCCAAAAAAAAGTTCAGAATATCCTAAGATGTGTAAATTTGACAAAAATAAAAAAAATGCGGTCATCTTAAATTTTGCATGTCGATAAAGACATTTTTGAAAGTTGTAATATTTTTTAAGAATATGAATTGTCTTTAACTTATAATTTTCTTCCATTTATTCATTGCTCAACAATATATTTTTAAGTGAAGTCAAGTAAAGTTTTCCACATTTAATGAAATGAAAGTAGTGAATATTTCTTTCATATGTTAATCAAAGGATGTCGTAGTCCCAACGTGCTCATTGGGGTCTCATAATGTGGCGCTTTTGAATCGAATGTGGTCCCATATCAATCGAATACCGTCTTCCTGGTTTACAAAGAATCCTTTCGCATTTGTACCGACAACCAACACATTCACATTCATGTATTCACTCATTCATTCATTACAATCATCAGTGCCTTAATGCCATAATTCACTAAGCCATAATAAATGTGGGACTTGACAGTCTTCTTCCATTGCCTCATTTTTTGTTGCTGTGCCTTGTTGCTAGGATTTTATAACACGCCCGTTTCTAAAACACTTGCCTTATTTTGCACTCAAGAATATAACGCGAATGAATTCATTTGCAGGAGCGTCAGCAAAAGTACGAAAAAAGGGTCGATGGTGGTCAGTAAAGGGCCATTACATACTAACGAAAAAAATTACGATTAACTGAAAGTTTGTTGTCTTTGTTTTAAAAAACTCTTTCATTAAACTTGTATTCATTCGAAGTCAGCACTTTCGTATTTTTTGTTTATTGTTAAAGAAAAAAATAAAAAATACATTTAAGTGCTTACCAATATGGAAAATATTTATAGCTTATTTAGATCAAAGCCTCTACTTTAAAATAACACCGAGAAATAAATCGAAACTAAATGGGGAAATAGAGTTCGTTTTTGAATGTTCTTCTAAATGGACATCGGTTGTCAAAGGGTTAATAAAATTGTCTTTAAGTTGTTTGTCTTTTTGCATCTTTAAAACAAAGCAATTAGTCGTTCAAAAATAGGATATTTCTTTCAAGACCTTATTTTAAATACGATTTTTCTTGCAACATAGCATAATTTCTACTTGAAGTCGAGACTGAATTTGGATATTGAAGTTTTTATTAATACATTTTAAAGGGCTTTGCATATGAAGAAAAAATCTGAATAAAATTAATTAGTTTAAATTTGTTTTCTAGAATCAAGTACACAAAACTCAAATTTAACAGAAAATTCTTTCTTAAAATTATACTTACTTGAATTTTCCATTTCTTTTGCTCGGAATATATACCAAAATCATTAGGGTAAAGACAAAAATCTTTAGAAAGGGGCATGCTTTTTTCAGTGTGGTCTGATTCTTATATCCCGAACTACAGCATCTCTTGTTCCGCATTACTAATGTGAGCATACAACTTATATCAATAGCGATTGTCTCTGAATCCAAGAAGGAAACTACGTTCTAGAAACTATTGGGTTAAGTCTAAAAAGTACTAACATATATGAAATTTTGTGGATGGAATAATTCTAAAAAATGGTAAATTAAAAAAGGTAGAGGAAAATCTTGCAGCTAAATTTAAAATAATGCAAAATTTAGCTTAAAAAAAAATCCGACTCTATCGTCTATCTAAAGGTCTTGCCGTCTAACGGGGTTTGTCCTAATCAATTTGACAAACATGTTTTTTTTGCTTCGTCAGTTATGCTATCTTTGTAGTTTTTGCTAACATATGGTTTTAAGCTGAAATTAAAGCAGTATTGCGAATCGCGTCATTATTTATACAAAATATTGGCCAACACAGAAAAACTATTCAGAAAAACTGAGTTATGAGGTTGAAAAGCGAGAGCACGCCTTTTTGTTTAGCGATGAAATCCAAAATAAGCAAAATCGCTTCAAAATATCTTAAGCTACGACCATGACCATGGACATGTTACAGTATGTGAGTGAATCGCTGTTTGCCAGCCACTTGGCTTAGTAACCTTTTTCTAGCTGCTACATCAAATTTCCGTTTCCGTTATTTTATGCTTGAGATATGAGTTGGAGGAAAACACAAACCTTCACGGCGATGATGAAGGAACTAGAGCGATAGAGCAGCAGGAACAAATGTCAGGTCCTAAGAAAAGTGCAAAAAACCATCACCATCATCATCGTCAAGAAAAGAACTCCCATTTGGGAGTGCAGCAAAGTCGATAGCAGTGTTTTAGAGAAAACAACATTAGTTCACACGAAACCACAAAGTCAAGCATACAAGCCAGAATATAAATATCCTGATGTAGCTTGGAGGCAGAGGCATCATATTTTGTGTATCTTGCTATGATACTTTTTTAATGTTCACGAAATTGCCTAGACTCGGATCAAATAAGGGAGCTAGTTAAAGTGACTTGAGTGGGAGCTCTTTTTTGTGAAAACCCTGAAGTGAGCTAGTAAGAAATTATGCTTGTGTTGGTAATGTTTCACTTTAACCCAAAGTTCTTAAAAGATATGCAACAATCATCATTTTAGCACATATTTCACCTCAAAAGAGGGTTAAGTAAAAACAAGTATATACGGCCGTAAGATCGGTCAGGCCGAATCTTATGTACCCTCCAGCATGGATTGCGTAGAAACTTCTACTACAGACTGCCATACACAATCGAATTACTTGAGTTGCGGTAACACTTGCCGATGGCAAGGTATCTTAAAACTTCTTAACACCGTCTTCTAAATTGTAAGTTAGTCCATACGGGCTATATATAGGCCGATTAAATACGTATATAATTCAGTTTGACGAAATTTTCTATAGAAATAAAATTTTGCAAAATTTTCTATAGAAATAAAATTTTCTTTCATTCGTTTTGTTTTGCTATTGTTGGTTTTTGTTCTCTAATCATTGTTGTTGTTTTTTTATTTCGGCTTAAAACCATACATTGACTAAACTACAAGTGTAGCTTAACCAACAGAGGAAAATAATGTTTGTCAAATTTATTTGGGCAAAGCCCTATGGACTGCAAGAGGGTTGGATGGACGCACGTTTCGGAATTACCACATTCCTCATCAGCGTCCTCTACTTGCAGCAAAACTATCAACCAATTATCAGAATAAATTCAGGCAGTTCATTAAACCCAACAATAAACCACACTTGAACCCTCCGAAAAAAGGTTTTATATTGATAGCCGGCTATTGCCGAAATAAATTCGTACAAACTTCTCTCTTTTCCTTTGCCACCATCAAATCATCGATTTGAATGAAGTTGGCTGGGTTTTATTTTGAGCGTGCTTCCTCTTCTTTCTTTCATTCGTTTTGTTTTGTTATTGTTGGTTTTTGTACTTTAATCATTGTTGTTGTTTTTTTTTTATTTCAGCTTAAAACCATACATTGACTAAACTACAAGTGTAGCTTAACCAACAGAGGAAAAGAATGTTTGTCAAATTTATTTGGGCAAAGCCCTATGTATGAGCTGTCATGATGCGGAGGAAAAAGAATCAATTAAACACCTCTTGTGTGAGTGTCCTGCATTTTGTGTAAAGCGCAAGCAACTTTTAGGAGCATATAGCTTCAGATTACTGGCGGATCTGGAAAACGTTAACTTAAGCAGTCTGCTACTGTTTTTGGAACAATCTGGTTGGTTCAACAAAGAAAAATAATCAAGAAGGTTCAGCGGTTAAAACTAGAAGTGCCCATATGTAATAGGTACTTTTAGTCAATGTGGTATCACAATGGACTGAATAGTCTAAGTGAGCCTGAATCTTAATCGGGCTGCCACTTTAACCTAACCTAACCTAACCTACACTTATAGTCTAGTCAATGTATGGTTTTAAGCTGAAATCAAAAAAACAACAACAATGAAATAAAATTTTGCCAAAATTTCATTTCTATAGAAATAAAATGTTGACAAAATTTTCTATAGAAATAAAAATTTGACGAAATTTTCTATAGAAATAAAATTTTCAAAATTTTCTATAGAAATAAAATTTTGCAAAATTTTCTATAGAAATAAAATTTTGACAAAATTTTCTATAAAAATAAAATTTTGACAAAATTTTTTATAAAAATAAAATTTTGACAAACTTTTCTATAGAAATAAAATTTTGACAAAACTTTCTATAGAAATAAAATTTTGACAAAATTTTCTATAGAAATAAAATTTTGAAAAAGTTTTCTATAGAAATTAAATTTTGACAAAATTTTCCATAGAAACAAAATTTTGACAAAATTTTCTATACAAATAAGATTTTTACAAAATTTTCTATAGAAATAAAATCTTGACAAAATTTGGTATCGTAATAAATTTTTGTCAAAATTTTCTATAGAAATAAAATGTTGGTAGTTTATTTTTGGCCATATGGACCAATTTTTGTAGGATTGATTAGCTATAGACCGATATGGACCAATTTTGGCATGGTTGTTAGCGGCCATATACTAGCTTAATGTACCAAATTTCAACGAAATCGGATGAATTTTGATCCTCCAAGAGGTTCCGGAGGTCAAATTTGGGAATCGATTTATATGGGGGCTATATATAATTATGAACCGATATGGACCAATTTTTGCATGGTTGTTAGAGACCATATACTAACACCACGTACCAAATTTCAACCGGATCGGATGAAATTTTCTTCTGTAGGAGGCTCCGCAAATCAAATCTGGGGGTCGGTTTATATGGGGGGCTATACGTAAAAGCTTGATAGCTTGTTTCGTTCGAAAGGTAGCGTGATTTCAACAGACGGACGGACATGCTTAGATGGACTCAGAATTTCACCACGACCCAGAATATATATATATATATACTTTATGGGGTCTTAGAACAATATTTCGATGTGTTACAAACGGAATGACAAAGTAAATATGCCCCCATCCTATGGTGGAGTGTACAAAAAGTATAGTGGCAAAATTATTATAGAAATGGCAAAATTATTATAGTGGCAAAATTATTATAGAAATGAAAAAGTGGAAAATCTAACTTTTGTTAAAAAGTCAAAGTGGACCTTTCTTAATGTTCAAATTGGGCAATTGACTAATTGACTTTTGTTGTTAACGCAAAACAGCCAAACGATTTGTAACGAAAGGGTCGAAAAGTCTAAGGTCTGGCTTTTTTAAACCCAGTAGAATAAGAGTTTCCAAAAAAGTAATTTCCTAAGCCACAAGTTACGGAATAGGGCCATTTTGAATCATCTCAAATGAATTTTACATGAGCTAGCATTAGAATGGAAGTACTTTAATTTCGTATCCTTGACAATGCTCCAGAAGCTCTACAAAATAATCCTTTCTTCTCAAACGAAATTTTAGACAAACAACAGGGTTGCAGTTTAAAATGTTACATGGTCGCCGAAAAAATAGCTCCTATCATATTATTTTGCTTTTCGAATATGATTGTGACAATCATGGTTCTTCCCTGCGTGTGGTGGGGCTTCGACTATGAAGAACTGTAGGCTGTGCTGGGTTGAACGATGACGAGGACTGGTGCAATGCTGGTTGGTGACGATGTTGAAACGGTGCGAAGCTAGCTGGCGACGACGATGAATGTGCGATGTTGCCTGGTGATGATGATGAAACGGTGACGGTGGGTTGGCTGGTGACCATGATGAAACGGTGTCGGTGGGTTGGCTGGTAGCGATGATGAAACGGTGTCGGTGATAGAACGGGGTGATGGTAACCGATGACGGCGGCGAATGGTACGGTGTCGGCTGGTGTCGACGAAGAAGCGCTGTCGGTGACGAAGCGGTGCGCTGTTAGTGGTGTCGGGAGAACGGTGTGACGTTGACTGGTGACGGTGGGGAGACGGTATGATGCTGTGGTGTCGGTCGGCGATGCTAGTGTACGGGGGTAGCGATGGTGTCGGGTCAACTGGTGTTCGGGAAACGGGGATGAGGAAGGTGTCGGGCCGGTTGTGTTCGTATACGGAGGTGACGATTATTTCGGGCCGATGGTGTTCGTGTGCGCAGTTGACGATGGTGTCGGGCCATCACCGGAGATGACGATGGTGTCGGGCCGATGGCGTTCGTGTGCGGAGATGACGATGTTATCGGGCCGATGGTGTTCGTGTGCGGAGATGACGATTGTGTCGGGCCGATGGTGCTCGTGTCGGTTTCTGTAACGAGAAGAGGGCAGGGAAAAGGATTCGGCTATACTAGCACTTGAATGATGCGAACGAATCACGTAAGCGGACGAACCTCGTAAGTAGCCGAACTGCATAAGCGAATGAATCGCGGTCGGTGCCACTTACATTATGCAAGTAAAGACAACTGTTGCAATGCGTACTGTGACGCAAAGCAAGTAAGTGGATACAGTGGTACGAAGGGGGGAAAAGGGGGGGGGGGGGAAATTAAATTAAATGAGGTACCAAAAGTGCGTCCATCATGAACTTCGTATGTCACTAAAGACATTCTTGCAATTTTGAACTCCAAGTTTTTCCTTCCAACTACAAAATTTTCTTTAACAAGTGAAAAAACTTAGTTATGTCTAATAAATTTTCTTGAATTTGTCGAAAAATATTTACTTATTTTTATGACATCGGCGTGATGCCAACGTTTGTCATACTGTTTAGTTAAAATTTTCTACAAATATTCAAAATTTTCTAAAATTAACCGAAAGTTTTCTTCCTGGTGGGTTCACTGTTTTTTCAGTGCAGCGTTCAAAGAAAATAAACAACTTTAGTTGCAAGCATCTAATTCTCTATTTCATACAACTTTTGGGTTGAATAAACACAGAAATACTGTAGAATTTTAATATGTACACAGCAAAATTGTCGGAGAGATAACAAAAGAACAAACCTTGTTTTTGCGTACGTGTCCCCAGTATCATAAAATCATATTGGACTCTTAGAATCGTCACGAGATCCGCCCGGGAACTATCTTGAGTCATTAGCATCTACCATTGTTACCTGCAATATTTTCTAACAGTTCGTGGTAATCTTTTTTCTTCGTTCCCATTGTTACATCTTCTCACGGCGATGAATATATTACACTCTTGACAATTACAGCTATATTTCTAATAATAAATTTTATCCCAAACTTATTTATAGACATGATCCTCGGTGCACCACTATATCCGAGATAAAAATCCGGTTAGAATACTTCTCCTAAATTGAAATCCCTCAAATTATCGAGAATTCAGGAGCCTCATTAAACTTTAGTACTTCCAGAGTGTCATCCACATATCCAGAGTTACATGGCCCTCGATGATTAGGCTATGTAAAGCTTTCAGTCCTCTTTTTAATGTGGCACTTTCACATCAGGTTTCCTTTCTTTATTGGAAGAGGTTTGTTTACAAAATGCTACAATGTACAAAACTTCAAATAGTGCTTTGTAGCAACAATTAGATTTTTGTTTTAATTTTTAGAAATTAATTTACTTTAGAGAACGCCTTATTTAAAAAAAATCTACTTACATGCAGTTCTAACTACTTAATAGAAATCGGCTAAAATTTCATGTAATTTTCAAATACTTTATTAAGTTGTCGCAGCCTTTCCCATTTAATACAAAGATTGTTTCTGTTTTCTCTCTGAGGTTGGTTCTCAGTATTTCATTTTGTCAGATTTAGTTTTGCTCAGAAGCTTCAATTACCTTGGGTATATGCAAGTCGAAAACATACGAAACATACAAAGGCAGTATACTTTCTTCTTCCGTTTATTCCATTGTAGATCATAGTACAGTCTTCGGACCTTTTTTCCAAGACTATTAATCTCTCCCGTTATCATGGGTTGATTTGATACTGATTTCTTTTGTTCGAATGTCCTCTTTACCTGGGCAATCTGAACAAAACTGCTCCGGATCGCTCCTAATTAGTGATCCTTATTTTGTCCAGTTGGTCTTCGTCTTGTTTAAATTAGTTTTGGATTAACCGAGCAATCACGAGCTTCCTAAAGCAGTGAATTATTGGAGACCATCATTGATGTATTTACTTGAATTATTTTGTTCATATTAAAACTACATCATTTTCGCTGAAGATCTAAAAAACTTGAGGTTCTTTATCTTGAATAACACATTCGATTATAGAATTTCTAGTACAATACTTAAACAGCAATGTTGAATCTTAACATGTTTCTTCAAATGTTTCCATTGCTTTGTTTTGAACAACATTTCTTTCTGCGAAAAGCTTAATGCCATGTATTGGTGCTACTGATTTTGATAGCTCTACAGTCTTGGCGTATTTGCTTTCCTGCGATTGATGTTTACTTGCTACACACATTCACATATGGAGTCGATACGGACGCCAAATTGGATAAATGAAGAAATCCAACGAGTTTTTCATTTTTTCTTAAAAAAAAGAATTAAATAAAACAAATATACTCACACATAACATGTGGACTCACATATACATACAACCCTGTTCAAAGCATTCGTGTAGACTCGATTTCTCACTTCCCTGCAAACATTTTCTATCGAAAGTGTATCGAAGTAGATTCCCCCTGGTAGATAAAACTTTCATAGGCGATATCATTTTCTTAACGAGTAAGTGTCCCCGTTCGGGAACAAATGTCCCACTACGCGATAGTGTTCTCGGGGAATCAAACCAGTGACCAAAAGAAGTCAAAAAAGCGATAGTTATTTTTTAAAAAATAAAAATGATGATCGGCCGCACCGAGCTTTGAACTCGGAACCTCTCGTTTTCAAGTCAGAGGCTCTCCCTCTGTTCCACCCACGCTCGTTGGTTGATAGTGGCTTTTTACACACATGTACTCTCAGAGAGGTGCTATTGAAAAATAAGCTATGTCGATGTATGGAGTCTATATTTAGATTTTTGATCGCTGTTAGAGTCGAATTTGTTTCGAAACGGAAACACCCCACGCGATAGTTTTTTTTATTGTTGCTGTGCTTGCGATTTTACTACCAGAAAACTTCCTAGCGATCCGAAATAGTGACATCTTAGCGAAAGGCGATAAAACTATCACCCAAATGTTGGCAGGGTTAGCCCTGTTGCTGTTACTACTGTTTACTTTAGAACGAAAATCTCTCGCTGTTATCAGTGTTGCCAACTCCCCAAGGTCAAAAAGCACCAAAAATATATTATAAATGCTAACATACCACCTTCCACCACAAAATCGAAAATGCTCTCCAAAAAAAAAAAAACAAAAAAACCTTCCGAAGATGTATTATAGAACTTTTGTGAATTGAATTTTAAAAAGTTAAGGTGGGTATTAAGATCGAGTTTAGCTGCTAAAATAGTCATTTTTTCACAATTACTTTTCTTTAATACTTCATTTTAAGGAATACAAACTTTGTGAAAATTTGCTTTTGGTTATAATAAAATTTGCAGCAAATATGCATAATTTTATGCCTTTTTTACTGATATAGTTTTCACCTTAGCGGCAAAACTCGAATTTAGTACTCACCATTATGAACCGCTATTCAAGTATACACTTTGATCAGTTTTAATGCTTTCGTCCAATTCAATTCAATTCAATTTGATCAGTGATGTTTTTCAACTTTCAAAATATTAATATATGGAAGGAGTCTATTGCTTATTTTAGTTGTGCGTGCTTTTGTGAATTTAATACGAACGTTTTTAATAACATCTTTACCAAATTAAAAAATTCGACACTCATCGCTCGACTTTCCTACAGAATACCCTAAATATCAATATTAATTAAAAAATAATCAATACCAACTTCATAACAATCAAATTCTATATTTGGCAATAAATTTGAGTTTCTTCGGCTCTTGAAAGTCTAATCAACATTTTTGTATCAATTAAACTTAATACTGTTCAAAATAAAAAAAGCACTAAATGAAAATGCCAGAAAGCACCAAGTTGGTGCTTTTTTTGAAAAGGCACCAAAAAGGCAATTTGGTGCTTTTTAGAAATCAAAAAGCACTAAATTTTGTGCTAAAAGCACCAAATTGGCAACACTGGCTGTTATATAATGAATGAGCGTAAGAAGAGGAGAGCAGATTGTAGATGCGTTTAGTATTACTTTGTTAAGTGTGTGTGAGAGAGGTATAAATTGTATTCTGAAAGGAAATGTGTGAAGGGGATAAATGTGTGAATGAGTGGGTGGATGGGGGGCAGTCTGTTAAAAAATAAATTACTTTCATGGGTGTTTATCAGCGCAAGTAATGGATGCGGCAAAAAAGCAGAGAGTAGGGTATCAGAGTAGAGCAAATGAATGAGTGAGTGTTCGCTTGACTGTATAAATATTTGACACTTACATATGAGCAGAAATATATATACCGGTGAGTAAGTTTAATCTGTTTCTTTTGTGACGTGTAAAAGTTAATATTTTTCCTCTGAAAATTTCACAATTTGTAACGTGGAGTTTTACTGATGTTATTGTTATGTTCTTGTTTTTTTTTTTTTTGCTGTTATTACCATTCACTTTTCATTGCCTGTGTGATGGCGATGGCAAAAGCAATGATGATGATGACGACGACAATGAAGTTGATGATGAGAAGAAGAGTAGAGTGATAAAGTTGTTGTGCCGCTGCTGTGTCACATTTGCTTTAACTGTCACATTTCCATGGCAGGATAAATTGAAAGAATTTACGGTGAAAATGGGATGTACAAGAATGTTGATACGTTCATACAATGTCATGAAATTAAAAATTAACATCATTATCGTCGCATGCCCCATATCCCATAAAGTGATCTTATTTTGTTTTCTCGTAAATATAAAACATGTTGCGATATTTAAAGGCTGCCTTCATAGGCAATCAATCAGGCCATGTGCCATGCATTTGTGTAGCTTGGCGTATTCCATTATTGGAAAAAGCAACAATAATTGATTGTCATCCACAAAATATATGGGAAAAATAAGTCATAAGTAACATCGAAGCAATTTTAATAATGAGTCGATGCTAGGCGTTTGTATTAATATTAAATTGTATTAAATGGACGGACACGAACTTTGCAGTTGAGAAATGTGAAAAAAGTAATTTACATTACATATGAGAATACTTTTTGTAACATACTTTCAATACTTTTAACCTCTAGAAAAAATTAACGAACATTTATACACTGAAAAAAAATATTGGCCTAATATGCAAAATTGTGCAACCTAAATTTTTTGATACGTAATTACCAATTATTAAGGACAAATTTCTTTAAAATAAAGAAATTTTAATATTAATTGTTGCGTTAAAAATTTACTTTGTAAATTTAGGATACGAATCTTTGACATGTGAGTCCTTCGATAAAGTCGTATGTCTTTGTAGAAAGGCAAATTTTCACTACAAATTTTTGTTTTAAATAAATAATCTTTAAATTAATTGAGAAGTCTTTAAATTAATTGAGAATTTGGATTAAAGACAACAAAGCTTTAAATATAGGCTCGTACTTGTTTTGAGGATTTTGTTTCTTTAGTATAAAGTTTTGTTTTATGAAATTAAGAAAATATTGTTTATTTTGAAGTATATATTATAATGTGAATTTTTAACTGATTTTTATTTATCCATGTAAGCTTTGTTAATAAATGGCCAAAAAAGAATGAAAGGGAAGTTAAAAATCTTTGGATCCAGGTAAATTTTTTTAGTGTATATACTTAGTGTATAGATTTAATTTCAGTTCATGAAAATTAAATTAAATAATCAAGCAATACTTTAATGGCATAGACTAAAAATAAAAAAAATATATTACTAGATTTGATATTCGTACATAATAGTTCATATTTTTTTAAAATTAGCAATATTTATTTAAATCATGTTCACAATGTATACACTCAAAAAAAGAATGAACCTTCCGTTCACTAAATCCAATTTGTATACAGTTTAGTTCATGGAAATTATTATGGTTTAGCTGGAATTTCTCAAAAATGAGAAAGTTTCTTTGACATAACTTTTAGTGTACGTTAGTTAAATATGCTAAAAATGGGAAAAATTATACACAAATGAAGCATATTAATTTACTACATTTGTATTTTCCACTAAATACACTTTAAGTTCGTAAAATTTACGAACTTAAAAAAATAATGAACTATTTTGTGAGAAGTACGAATTTAGTAAATCTTCACGCTTCATTTGTGCATATTTTTCCCGTTTATTAATTTCATTTAACTAACGTACGCTAGAAACTTTCTCCAAACATAATAATTCCACGAAGTAAAATAAAGTTATATGTACATATCGGGCGTATGATATATATGGGGGTTATATCTAAATCCAAAAAAATTGTCAAAATTTGATATTTTTTTGAAATTCTAATTTGTGGACTTAGAAACTTTTTATCTAAAGCATATGGGTACACATTTTTATACCCTCCACCATAGGATGGGGGTATATTAACATTGTCATTCCGTTTGTAACACATCGAAATATTGCTCTAAGACCCCATAAAGTATATATATTCTGGGTCGTGGTGAAATTCTGAGTCGATCTAAGCATGTCCGTCCGTCCGTCTGTTGAAATCACGCTAACTTCCGAACGAAACAAGCTATCGACTTGAAACTTGGCACAAGTAGTTGTTATTGATGTAGGTCGGATGGTATTGAAAATGGGCCATATCGGTCCACTTTTACGTATAGCCCCCATATAAAGGGACCCTCAGATTTGG